>NC_051162.1:98891934-98921554 GCF_013339745.2 Dermacentor silvarum
GACCTACTCAGCTGAATGTGTACATAAGACACCAAACGGGTGTGCCTCATCCACCTCATCAAATAGATGAATCGACTCGCAAATCAAAGGCTATGCAAAATCGCAAAGGAGACACTTAATGCTACCATTTTTACTAAATCTTAAGGAGAGTACCTCCCAGCAATACATTCTCCTGGCAACAGTGCATTTGATCATGGTGATGCTAGATGATGAATGGCCAAAGAATTCACCTTTCGCATTCCGGATGTGGCGTCTCCAGGCTCATTTTGATTCTGAAAACAGATGTCAGTATTAAAATGTGATGCCACGATAACTGAAAAGCAACAATCAAAACATCTACATGGACGATTAGGCCGACATAAATAGATGGATATAAATGACTGATTGAAAACACTAAAGCATGGCTGCTCTTGCCACTGGCAGTGTGAGGTGGGCAAATAATTTTTTTTAATTTCTCTCCTAAATTTTAAAATTATTTTTGCTCATCTACTGCATGAACTGTTGCGGCCACATCTTAAAGGTAGCTCGTTCATATAAAACCAGTGTTGCATTTTTTACTCCCCGTCTAACTGCTGCTACTGCAGTTTGCTTACTCTCTAAGTATTCCACAGAACTGCTCCACGAAAAAACCATTGTTCCAAGCTTATGGCAAAGCGTCATTTAGATCACAAGGATACGCTCCTCTTTAACTCTCTCCTCTTTAGTGTGTGAATTCAAAGCAAAAATAACTTATTGACATAGCTGTCTGGTTCTATCTCATAAAAAGCCTTGCTAATTTTTGACATTTGTCGATAACACTTACATGCCACTGGGAGCACAGTGGGACGACACGGCAAATATGCCCAAGCATCTCTTTCCTTTACTGATTTTCGAACTTAGTTATATCAATCAGTTACTGAAGGGCCAAAGGCTGAAACTTCACACGATGACATTATTTTGAATGTTTCATCCCACTAAAGCAGAACATAGCATCCCACAGAATCTGCCTTTTCCGTGAATATAGAGCGCCTACGCGAAGGCGTTAGCGCGAAGTACTCGATGGCGTCGAAGGGAGATAATGGTTTAAAAAAAAGTTCACCGCGCGCTTACCGGTGGAAAACAAACCACACATAACCTGATGATTTCACAGCATTCACTGGCATCAGCCCTTTTTTATCTCACCTATCACATAGAATCACATATACGCCATTGCAATTCTTTATTATCGCGCCACAACGCGTGTCTACCGCACGGAGTGTCAGCGGACTCTGGGCACTCGATCCTCAAGCGAACAGCGCAGCAGAATACATCAGAACGGCAAAACGCCCCGCGCATATTTTCGCCGATCCCGACACGCCATGTAGTAGATGCACGTCAATGGACGGCGTTGCGCGAACGAAACATACTTGATTACAGTACAGTTCGAATTATTTCACGTCGCATTGTTTCCACGAAAACGGCAAAGCACGCGCGCTCATTAATAAGGCTAATTTCAATCGGTGCTGGAACACCGTACCAAACATCGTGGCGCGCACAACATGCCCTGTTTTAGCTGGCTCCACATAGCTGCCCACCAAAACGGCAGAGCCACGAGTGCTCATTAATAAGGCTAATTTCAATCAGTGCTGGAACACCGTACCAAAAATCGTGGCGCGCACAACCACGGCCGGGCTCGACTGGCGCGCCCGTTCGCAAGAAGCGAGCGCGCGCGCCAGTCGAGCCCGGCCGTGACACAACATGCCCTGTTTTAGCTGGCTCCACATAGCTGCTTTACGTCGCCGCAAGCGCGCTGTGAAGTTAAATCAGGACAAAACTTCATGCTCAAGATCACAAATCTAGTGCTGCACAACCAATTCTCGCAACGGAAGGATAGTACTAGTAATGAAAACGAGCACAGAGGCGCGTGGAAGACACGCACGGGCTCTGTACGCACTTTTGCTGATAGCGTCGCAATGAACGAGCAAGTGGAATTCGAAACACTCACTCAACTTCGATGTGGCTGAGCCGGAGGCGATCATGGTGATCTTCGAGGCACCGTGTAGCCCATAAAGACCGAGCAATAAGTTGTAATATACCAAAGATGTCACAGCGAGGCAAAGGGCACAGAAAACGCAGCAAACTCATCACGCAACCCGCACACATACGCTGCACGCACAAAGTTCCGGAATCCGCCAAAGAGTCAACAGCGCAAGCGCGCATTCACACAAAAACGCGCATACAAATCCACGCTTTCATAGATGTGAATTGCCATATTTATTAACAAATCTTGTAATATAATGGTATTTCTTAACAATTTCTGTGGTTTGCAAAAGTGTGAAAATTTTCTGCTTAGCTTCCTTGAGGAACTATTTTCTTTATCGCGGTAACGCAGTGCGCCGGCCGGTCACGTACGGAGCGCGCGGGAAATAGTGCAAAATTCAAACGCCGCAAATGTCGCGCCCTGTGTGCGCGCGCAGTTTTAATCGTTTGTATTAAAAAGAAATATTTATTTTAATACGTGAAGCAACCGGCGCGAAATGAACTACGGACCAGCAACGTACACAATTTTCGCTGTTCGTGCTTGTTAGTTTTACATCATGAGGAACGGTAGACAGCATGCCGTCCCGTTGATTAAACATTTGTACCTGTGCTTCTACGCTACGATTTGCTACCGGCAAAACAGCGTAGATTGTGCGTGGTGGCCAAGCAGTTTCCCAGCACACTGGCCAGCACCCCGTCTCTACGTGTTACAGAATAGACCTAGGCTTTCATGTAAAATATGGACACCACGTCGCAGAGATCACCCAAACTTGTTTCATTCTATTGTGCACTAAGTGCTAACAACTAAACAAAACGCACTCTTTAAAAAACATATTTATTTATTGTGCTTACATACTACTTTTCCCACCATCTTGCCCATATTTAACATGGAGGCAATGCCGTTTTCTGACACAGACAGGGCACTGGCCACTTACAATAGAAGCCGATGGGAATCCAGGAGGTGCCCAATCATCGGCCATTGGTCACTGCTTGTTGGGACGTTTGTCTTGCTCCAATTTTGTCTCTCTCTCTCTCTCTCTCTCTATATATATATATATATATATATATACAGGGTGGTCATTGTTAAGTCTTACGGAAGTTTTAGAAATCGCCTGTGGCAGGTAGCATAATTCTTATCATTGAGCTGGGTTAATCGATGAGGCGGACATTAGTAGCACGAGCAATCGAAACGTACAATCAACTAATTAAGAAGAAATCACTATTTAACTTCTTATTTTATTACTTTACGACACATATTGCGATTTACGAATTTGAGCCGGTGTTCTTTTCAGGCGTATCCACTTGGAATGAATTTCCAGAATGACACCAGTTTGGAGATATGCGCCATCAAACTCGCCGTAAAAATGCACTGTTGTTACACTTACTTTGTTACCAAAATGCTGTTTTATACATTGAAGCACAAAAGTAACTAAAACGCCCATGTATTTCGTCCCACACTTTGGGCAATAATATCTCGAAACTGGTTTTATACTGGAAATTCATTTTAGGTGGATGCGTCTTGCAAACTCACCGGCTACAATTCATATATTGCAATATGTGTCGTAAAATAATTAACTAAGAAGTTCATTAGTAAATTTTTTGTTAATTATTAGAATATTAGTTTCAATTTCTTGTGTTACTAATGTCCGTTTCTTCGAATAACCAAGCTAAGTGATAAGAATTATGCTACCTGCTACAAGCGATTTTTAAAAATTTTCGTAAAGCCTATAATTTTGAACACCCAGTATACACAAGGTGTCCCAACTTTCTTGCACCGACACTTAAATATAGGCAAATGCCACGTAGCTGGACAGAACCAAGGTAATGTTGTTTGCCGTCGCTTACAGATACTCAATTTTTTGCATTAGATAACTAATTAGATAATCATTATAATTAATGATTATTAATCAATTAATAATAAATAATTAGCTTCTCAGATATTATATTTAGCTGAAAAGTGTCAATCAGAAAATTATAGAGCAACAGGAAAAACTCCCGATACAGCTTTCTGTTGCCCAATACGTGGTACATAAAAGTGTTTTTCCGAGCGTGAAAGAAGCCCGCGGATACACGCATAGTGCCTCGAGCGGCTAGTTGTGCGGCAATTTTGCGTGTATTCGCGGGCTTCTTTCACGCTAGAAAAAAAAATCAATTTTATGTTGCACGTCTGGAGCAATAGAAAGCTGTATCGGGAGTTTTTAGTGGCAGGAGCGTCGAGTGCCATTTGTTCTTTGGACAGTACTTCTGGTTCACCTCCTGAGATGATCAAGAGGAGAAAATAAATCGAAAAAAATAGTACAGTACAAAATTCACGAATTTCATTATAGATATGATATCAGAGCATAAGTTTTGCTATAAGTTGAGCTACTAAAGTGTCTGGAATAATTAGAAATAATTAGATGAGACGACCGGGGATGCAATCCAAGTAAATCAGAAAAATTGAAAAAAAATGGTTCAGTTCAGAATTCATGACTTTCATTATAGATATGATATCAAAGCATAAGTTTTGTTGCAAGCTGACTTGCTGAAGTGTCTGGGATAATTATAACTAATTAGCTGAGACCAGATTAAAAATAAATCAGGAAAAAAAGAAACAAAGTAGTACAGTGCAAAATCCATCGGTTTCTTTATAGACAGATATCAAAGCATAAGCTTAGTTCAAGTTGAGTTACTGAAGTGTCTGGAATAATTATAATTGATCAGAAATCACTTATTACTGTTTACCAAAGCACAGAACACCAACGCCGGGATGCGACTGCCAAAAAGAAACACCTAAGTCAAAGTTTAAGGTTGCCTACTCTTTTAAGCATGAAATGCTTTTAGCTCCCGTTGTCCGCGATCTTCAAGTAACCTTGAGCCAAAAGCCAAAGCTGTTATCCGGGAATTCAAAACGACAACATGCCGGCAAGTTGAAAATGAAATTTTGTCACCCGTAGGCACAAGTACAACTGTGGCATGGACGTAGAGTGCAATATAGCGTACCGTACATGCAATGCATTGTACTTGATATAAACAAAACGTATGAGCAAACAAAATAGTAAATGGTGTCTGCTTGACACTGGCTTTGCCACACATCAAAAATCACTATGATAAGTTGCGAGAACAAAACGAGGTCATCCGAGCAACCAGTCAAACTTGAAAAAAGGCGGTCTCAGGCACCAACCCTTTACTACACATGCTAGTTACTCTCCAAACAAATTACAAAAAAAAATATTGCTTGCGAGTTCTTCCCAATTTTTCTTGACAATATCACTCAAGCTGTAACTTCTATTACGCTGAAGTTTTGTCATTTCCAATAGCAACCTTCAAAAGGCACATAGATACAGGGGCAGATAAAGTGGGCCGATCCTGGAGGCAGTGCAGAAAGGGTCCAAGATCAATGGCACCCGTTTCATGTGGGCCGATCCTGGAGGCAGTGCAGAAAGGGTCCAAGCTCAATGGCACATATCCCCTGTGGGCACGGGGACCTGTAACGCTTCCTTGAATTGCCCTTGTCATACGTGGGACCCTAAGAGACAAAGTTAACAGCCCTTCCTCTGTCGAGAAAATGGAGTACTAACTATTGATATGTTGTTGGCATATTGTTGAGGAATTGTTGACACAATATTCTTTCAATAATGCCTCAATAGTTATTGAACGTACACAACAATACCTCAACAATAATGTTGTTGAGCGCTTCACAACAGTAAAGTCATTGACTAATTGTTGTTGACATATTGTTGAATAATGTTGAGTATTATTGAGAAGTGTTGAGCAATATTGACATTGAATATATATCTGAAAGCAAAGCTTGTCGCCGTAAGAATCTTACGTAAGCAAAGGCATATCTTACGTAAGCAAAGCTTGTCATCCGATTCTAGTAAGCGAACCTTGTCGTCCGATTCTAGCATGCCGATTCTAGCGTGACGGCTTCCGAAGCCCAGGCGAAACGTCAGCGAAGAGCCGCCGACCCTGAATTTAGGGCAAACGAAGCGGAATGCCTGCGGCAGCGTCGTCTTGCCACAAGCTCCCCCAGTTACGACTCGAGAGATAGGCATTTGGTTCAAGTTATGTGACACTCTATATATTTAGTGGTGATTAAGTGAACAATAAAACGATATATATGTGTAAAACACATACACATCTACATGTGTGTGTTTCAGATATATATTTAATGTCAATATTGCTAAAAAATTCTCAATAGTACTCAACATTATTCAACAATATGTCAACAACAATTAGTCAATGACTTTACTGTTGTGAAGCGCTCAACAACTTTATTGTTGAGGTATTGTTGTGTACGTTCAATAACTATTGAGACATTATTGAAAGGATATTGTGTCAACAATTCCTCAACAATATGCCAACAACATTTCAATTGTCATTTTTATAAGGGCACGTTATATCAGATGGGGAGCTATCGCGGTTTTCGTGACGTCGCGTGAAAGACAGGAGAAGTTGGGAGCGGCCCGAAAATGTTTTGACCAATCGTGGAGGCTGATTGCAGAAATTGGAATCAAAACAGTTTGGAATCATTTTACGTTATAGTGCCCGTTGTGCACGCATTGAAATCGCTTCCTTCAAACCTTGCGCTCGTACTTCGCAGCCGGTTGCCGTATGCTCCTATCGCACGGCATCATCACGTCAATCCCTCACACAGGACATAAACGGGCCCCAACTCTGCACTTCAAAGCGTACAACTTCTAGTTAGCTGATGAACCAGGCAGTTGTCCTATTTGCGTCGTTCCATAATTCCAGCCGCGTAGCGGTCTCGCTGTTGGGGCGTTACGTTCTCTTTATTTTTGTTTTTTTTGTATCCTCAGCGGTGTATTTCCTGATACTGGAGCAGCATTAGGGGCAAAGTAAGTTTAACGCTTTGACCAAGTTAAACAGTTTTGAGATTGCTGATGAAAGGCTAACGCCGCATTTCAATGCCACACTCGAAGCATATCGGTATTAGAATTTTGACGTCTATTTGTTAAGTCTACTCCCATACAGATTGGGAGTACTGGTTGACTGTTCTAAGGTTAGATCAAGCCCAAATTTAGACGATATTGGGGAGAGAAGAAGTCGAGAATGCCCTAAAGAAATTGGCAGATGCCCTTGTTAGTGTGCATGACGGACTTTCTTCAGTGATTCTGCACCGTGGCCAGATATATAAACGAAACATCAGACATGTGTCGTTTACATGTCTCTGCCTGACGGAGAGACTAATTATCATCAGGTATGCCGTGGAGTTCCTCAGGTGAGAGTTCTCAGCCTAACAAAATTTAATTTGGTAAGGTGGAGGAATAAACTTTATTTAAGGCCAGCACTAAGGCCCAGTAAAGAAGAGCGCTTGCTCCGCTAAGGCCCACTGATCCGCCGAGTCCGAGTGAAGCCCAGCACTCCAGGTAGGAGGGGGAAGGTAAGGGAAATAAGGAGAAGTAATAGCAGTGTTACATGAGTACAGGATGTGTTTTGTATCTGCCCTTATCTCCGGACAGTTGGGGCAGTGAGCTGTGTTACGCCATCCGAAGTTGCAGAGCATGAGTGGGGTGAGGAGAGCACTATACTATGAACTTCACGAATGACATATGCTTGTCCGTGTTTAGTGAAGGGTGAGGGTGGGGTAAAATAGTGCGGTTTTCCCCGATGTTCTTGTAGTGGTAAGCTGTTGGCTTTTTATATGTGGCGGCGTCTTCCACTGTCGTTGCATTTGGCAAGGGAGTCGAGGGCGCCCGGAGGTTTATTTCGCGGGCATGTTGATGTACCAACTTATTTCCCTCGATCCCAGTATGACCAGGTACCCAAGGCAGGGTGGTTGTAATGTTCAGAATGCGGTTACAGGATCATGTAGGTGGGTTTCCAGTAGTCGGCGTTGTCGACCACACTTATGAAGTTCTTCGGACAGCACCGAGTCAGCACGACGCCGACAACAGTGGCCCGAGATTGTGCACATCGTGCGGTTAAACCCATATCGCACGTCATAATAGTCATGGTTTCCGGACCATTACTTTTGTCTGGGGAGAAGCCTTTCTGTCCGTCAATGTTTTGTTTAACATCGAGTTGATGCTCTTCTGGGAGAAGGGATAATGCCACGCGCTTGTGCCACTTGCTCCCAGAGGAAGACGAGGACGGTCTTGTTCACGAGCTAGCGCCTTGGTCTTTTGTCGGCGTGCGAGTAACTACAAGGCTCTACATCTACATCTACATCTTTTGTCGGTGCTGCGCTGCCCCTTTGACGACTCCGACTTTAACGGCCTCTTTTTGAAGTCCCCTGTCTATTAAATGTGACAATATGTCTAATGAACTCTGCTGTTTAAAGGTCATGACAGTGTTTGATAGACGTTAGTGTTTTAGGTAACGCCCACTATAGCAAACATCTATGAAAAAGTCATGCATGTCGATCGTGGAAAATTGCTTGAAGGTGCGACTTTTTTTACTAATTTGTTTTTCTCTTTCGTAAAGAAATATTGTTGGCCTCCACGGATTTACCTTAAGGGGCAACTCTGACGATATTTCGAGTTCAACAGATCCCAATTAATGATCTGATCTAAATGATTTGAGCAGATGTTTTCTAATAAATTTCGATTATTTTCTCGAACTTGCTTCCTCCTCAGCTACTGGTCCATTTGGGTTATGACGTAAATGGCGGCATACGACGAGCATGCCGGCAATGAATGGCAGACGCCGATGATGCTGAGTGAAATCGAACTCACGTCAAAAAAAGATTACAGAATGACAGCAACCCGACGCATTACGAGGCTATGCCATTATTGGTCAGGGTAGGTGCCGCTTTTCGATGAACGTCTCGCCAACTTGAGTCACTGAGTAGGCGACAGCGTCTGCGGCAAGCGAGGGAACAATTCACAGCGTTCGCAGGCACTAGTGCGCTACACTTCTCGTGTCGGATTCCACTCACGGACTTCTACGTAACACCAATAGATAGCGATGCGTGTCCAGAAAAAAGCATGAGAGAGGAGCTTAGGTGTCACTTCACACGATTTTCCGCGTTCATACGCACCGGTGTGCCATGCATATCGGATTCCAACTCTGCTTCACAGCGTCAGCGCAAGGTGGCCCCAGTGTTCTTAGGGAAGCGCTAAAGAGAAATCCCGCTACATTACACGCCTCATACATAACCAGTTTCTACCGTGGTAATACCCTGTAGCGGTATATCGATTCAATGCTTACAGATTACCATCGACAGTCATTATGAGATGGGTTCTACCGCAATTTTTCTTAGTAGTGGTGCGAAAGAAGCAGCTTTAGAGTTCCTCAACTAAAATGTTCAAGTTGTTCGGTGGTCTACTGATTTTATTGCGATAGCAATTATATGGACACTCAAAAGCAGATTTCTGCCGTCGCCGTCGTCGTCGCCGTCACCGTGAGGTTCCGTATGACGTCAATGGAGATGAAATCGTCGCCGCGTGCCGAACGCTGTATGTGCGAGTGAAAGGGCGCGAGGGACGCGCGCTTTCACGGGGAATGAACGCACGGCGGAGAACAAACGCGCGTTCTGCGCCGTGCTCCTTAAGGGCTGCAGAAGTAGGCGTCTCTTTCCTTTTTTACAATCACCATGTATGTAGAGCAAACGCGCCTTCTTCCGACGCGCGAAAGGCCGTGGGGGAGGGGGGGAGAGGGGGGGGGGGAGGGGGAGGGAAGGGAGGCGACGTTTAGCTGCGGCACCAAGTGCCTATTTATATCAGAGGCTCCGGCAACAATCACCAACGCTGCACGCATTTTGAGCGAACGCGGGCAAAACGCCGACGGCGTCGACAACAGTTCTGCGTGTTGCCGGTGCTGCTGCATGTCCAAGTTTATACAGCTGATAAAGCTACTATCATTACTCCGTATAGCTCTCTACAAATTTGCTATCGCAATTGATGCTTCGCCTTTCAGGTGAAACTGCGACAACTTTTTTTATGGCTTGATAATTTTATCTATTGTTATCCAGAAGTTTATTAGCAGCTGAGCTTCAGTTAAATTTTGAACCATGATATTCGGTTAAACCGCGCAAGAAACTTAGCTTAGCATGTCATCTGAAAGTGCTTTTGCGCAACCTGAATACGCGCTCTCGAAGAGTACGTCTTTTAAAAAGTGAGGTGACCAGTAGGACAATACATTTTGTCGAAAAGTGTCATAACGCGAAATAAAGCAAGTAAGGATGCATGGCTGCGATCACAGCGAACAAACAACACTCTTTCTTTGTATGTCAGAGATGCAAGTATAATACCCCAGAATGCAATATTTGAGGTGGTTTAGTATTGTTTTCCTTAACCGTGAAAGTGTAAGAGTGGAGTTGAAGATTAATATGCAGAAGACAAGCATAATGTTCAATAGCCTGGCAACGGAACAAGAATTCAGGATAGCCAGTGAGCCTCTAGAGCCTGTAAAGGAGTACTTTTATCTAGGTCAATTACTCACAGGGGACCCTAATCATGAGAAAGAAATTTACAGAAGAACAAAATTGCTTTGGGGTGCATACGACCGGCTTTGCCAAATCCTGACTGGGAGCTCACCACTGTCGTTGCGAAGAAAAGTGTACAATCATTGCATTCCACCGGTGCTAAATATGGAGTGGAAACTTCGAGGTTAACAAAGAAGCTCGAGAGCAAGTTAAGGACTGGCCGAAAGTGCGATGGAATGAAAAAAGTTAGGCCTAACGTTAAGAGACAGGAAGAGAGCGGTGTGGATCAGAGATCAAACGGAGATAACCGATATTCTAATTGACATTAAGAGAAAAAACTGGAGCTGGGCAGGTCACATAATGCGTAGGATGGATAACCGGTGGACCATTAGGGTTGCAGAAGGGATACCAAGAGAAGGGAAGCAGAGTCGAGGACAGCAGAAAACTAGGGGTGGTGATAAAGTTAGGAAATTTTCAGGCGCAAGTTGGAATCAGCTAGCACAAGGCAGGGGTAATTGGGGATCACGGGGAGAGGTCTTCGTCCTGCAGTGGACATAAATATAGGCTGATGATGACTATTGTTTTCTAAAATAACATTTGCTCCATTGCTGCCTGGTCAGCAATGAGTCCTTTAGCGCGCATTGTACTTTAGCAACGCCGCAATGGGGGCTAATCCCGGAAACAGCATGATATATTTCGTTGCAACCGCTACGATCATAACCTTGCCATGTTAGGCTACGAAAGACCTCGTCTAACTACCAATGAGTACATGACACTTGAATAGTGAAGCTGATGACGTAGCTCACTGAAATGTGGAGTGCCATACGTTTACAGTAAACTACCCCCCGCATTACACAATTCACGCAATATGTGGTCAATGAATAAAAGAAAGGGCTCATTCAAAAATAATGCCGAGATCGCAGCGTTCCGTCCCCATTCCTCAGCTGTGCAGTTCCATTCGTCGCCAACATGATCGTGAAAACCAAAATTTTCTAAATTATTGTCCGTTGTCTGGGAAGATACTCTGCGTTAAAATAATGCCGGATGGAAGGAAATAAATAACGCTGCTATTATATAGCTCAAAAGTAAGTGGAATACAATACTCTAGACAAATTATGCTATCGCAGGCAGTACATCTGGTCATGCGCTAAGAAGATACAAGACTGCAATTATTTCCGCGATTTATACTGTCTCATTCAATGTCGAACAAATGCCGTTTACAGCACACCCTTGGGATTTTTTCGCAATTTCTCAGTTTCTTCCATAACCAGGAACACAAGCGCCATGTAATTTGCGCTGGTGTTCACCAACCTTGTCACCAACCTTATTGCGATAAATAAAATCTCACCAGAACATACCATTTTTACCATTTTCAGGAGCCACGTACGAAAATCCAACAACGAAGGCAACAAAAACGCAGAGTCTGTGCATATTGTTCAAGTAAGAAGCTGGAGCTGCCTGCTGTGCAGGCTTTTCAGGTTGATCGGTATATATCGTCGAGACCTGGGTATCTAAGTGTATTGTGTTATGCCAAACGCGTTTGCTACATTCCAACGCACCAAAATAAATGCATAAAATGTATAACAATCATTGCTGTACATCATCCATCATCAACAACCTTTTGAAGATCGAAGCTACGGCGTGAGAATATATTCGTGCTGGCTGGTATTTAACACAGGCGATTGACTTCGCGACCACGCTAGGCGTTCAGACATCTATGTATAACTAATGTCAATAAACCTAGCTATCCGAGTTCAGAGCAACGAAATGCGTAAATGATCTAATGCAAGATTTAATACGGAGTTTGTGATAACCAGTCTCATACTGTGTGGCCTAGGGGTTGTGCAGACCAGTGTAGTTTCGATTAGGTCCTACGGATTTGTTTTCTATGCACAGAATACCGCAGGCACATAATGAAATCAAATGATAAATCTAATGCTGTGGTACGTAATTTCGCTTTACCATAGTCGTGGTCAATGATAGCAATTCAGTGGTATCTTATCGTGCCCGTACTGAAGAAGTCGCAACAGCCTGCTTGACCATTTTATTCGAAGTCGCAGCCTGCCGCAATACCCTAGTCACCGACAAACATCCAGACAGTGAGACTAAGCTGTGGTCTTCTGTAGAGGAGAAGACATTTTATCGAACTAAATTACAAGTAATTGTGATAGATCCTATGGACCTAATGGGGGCGTCCTAGGCTGTCATAGCGGTATATGATGTGCCACGCTTCTGGTTCACTGGTCCTTCCTTGGGCGTTTCAAAAGTGGAACCGTTGGTGGAAACATTTATGAACCCTGGTGATTTTCTCTTTTTCCATACGAAGACCATTTACAAATTTGTAGGCTTTTTCTGACTTCTCCCGCAAAGCTTTGTGTAGTCTAAGAACAAATTGACAGACGCAAATTTTCTTCCCTAGATGAATATTGAAAAGCAGGCGTTTTCTGTCAGTGATGTCCCAAATTGTAGGTATAGTGCGACAAGGAGCCTACTTTCTTAATCAAAACGTTGCGCAGCATTACATCCACAATAAATAGGTCTCTAAAATATATGGTAATCGAGAATCTCGATGATACAAATTTTTGCGAAATTCTGAAGTAATCGTATCATTCTAAAATCCCATGATGTATAATTAAAAATGTCATGAACCACTTTTTACCGTACTGGGCAATGCACTTGAAATTAAAAGAGGCTATTTGAGAAATACTTTGTTGCAAAAAGTACTTTAATGAATTTAGCAGAAATGGGGTTACTGGCTATCAAGCACCCCCCTTCGCAGTGCTTCCACTCCTTCTTCAATGCCTTCCACTGCGAAGGCTACAGCGGAGCGGGTCGTGCCCACAACACTCCACCTACTGAACGTCACCATGGAGCGAAGCTCAAATGTGATTTTCGAGGTTCACGATCAAGCCACTATACTTCGATTTTGGCGCCTAAGACGCGCCGTGAGGCGCGGTTGCCCTAAGCGAGCAGCAGTGCGCTCAGCCAGTGGACTCGTCGCGGCACCCCGCTGCAGCCGCGGCAGCTACTCTATTTAGCAGACCGCAGCTCCATGCAACTGAAGTGCGCATGCGCGGCGTTTGCTTTGTGCGCGACCAGCGCTTGACTACGTGCTCGCGCTCTTATGCTCCAGTCTGGTCGTGCTACGTGGTGCGGACCGGCTTTGTCCTGCACCAGCCTGACCAACAGATAATGGCCAAACCCAACTTGTGCCGAGTACGAAGCAAAGTGTGCCAGGGCATCTAACCAGGAGCGGCCAGGACTGAGCGCCAGCTGGCAAGTGTGCGTATCGCCTGCCCTTAAGTTTCGCGTGGTTCAATGATAGTTGAGCGTTCAAAACTATCAAAAAGTAACAAGATCCGACAGCTACGACGCCGGTAAACAGAGTGGACAAAGTTTATTTCCTACGCGATGGCCGCGGCCCAACATATGCAGGCGATAGTCGGCTTCTTCCGGAAGTACGTAATTATTATAAAAATTCGAACGTTGATTTTTGCTTATTTGACCTGCTTAATAAATTTTGTCAATAAATGTACAAATTACAGTTAGAAGAAGCGAACTGACCCAAACACCCTTTTGGACATGATGTCAGCTATTGGCCAATAGCAGCCGCATAAGGGAATCTGCTATATTAAGAAATGAAATGTTCAGAAAAGACGGAGCAGCTGGCTTCTGTTGGAAAGAGAGCATTGGAGTGAAAGGGTGACCTCGCGCTGTTCTTGCGAGCTCAAAGCAGCCTATGCTATGTTTTTTCACCAATACCGAGTGATGGCTGAAGACCTCTTTAACCTCAATAATGGCAGTGTAGTGCTTGACTGCAGCTTAATATTGGTAATTTACTTTCATTATTTTTGGTTGACCAATTATTTGATGGCTGAGTGGACGTTTATGGTCCCCATGTGATCAAATAGAAAATAAGGGATCCATGGACATTGCTTAAATTCTTCACTAAGTCACATCGACCTGTGCACTGTAACGACCAGTGCTAGCTTTCAAGGGCATACGTCTTAAAGCCATGGCCCGGAAGCTGGAAGAGAACCTCAGGGTCCTCTACGCGGACGCCTCGCTCCGAAAACACAGTGACCGAGCAGCGGTGGTGGTTACCTCAAAAGACAGGCTGATCGTCAGCGCGTCCCTGAAGACAACAGAGCCCGCAGTTGCCGAAGAAGCGGCCGTGGCCCTCGCACTTACACAACCGAGCGTGGACACCGTGGTCACCGACTCAAAGACAGCCTACGGAAGCTTCCGCAGGGGGGTAATCTCCTCCGCGGCCCGAGCCATTCTATCCAAGTGCAAGCCTCCGGGAAGAGCCATAGAGCTCGTGTGGGTCCCGGCTCACTCGCAGGTAGCAGGCAACACCATCGCCGACTACCATGCCCGAGAAATGTCAATCCGGGCAGAGCACGAGCCGGAAGAGCTACCGCACCCGGTTACCAGCTTTCGGGACATTACCCGGATGTACCGAGAGGAAAGGTGCAAACTGCCAGAACCGCACCCCAAACTCACCAGGCAACAACCGACCATCCTGCGTCGAGCGCAGGCGGGATCGCTTGCGCATCCCGTACTGATGAACCGCATGTACCCCGCGGAACATGATACGCTCTGTCCTTTTTGCAAAAGGGAAAAGGGCACCCTGCCGCACATCTTGGCCGAGTGCACAGAACTCAAGACCCCCCCTCCTCTCCTTCCCGCCAACACCCCCAATCCCCAACCCCTTGAGCGATGGGAGACCTTGTTAACCAGCCCCGCCCTACCGATTCAGCTCGCGCTGACGGACAGGGGCCAGGAGCTGCTGGGAACATATGGGTCCCGCAACTAGGGAACCACCCCGTCTGGTGCCTGTGGGCACCACCAATATATTTTGGGCCTAATAAATGTTTATTCATCATCATCATCTTGGCGAGAATGATGAGAGAGCAAGCCACATCGCCACTGTGCGTTGTTTTCTTCCTCAGCGAATCTTGAGCGCTCTCGCAGCGCTTTAGAAACACATATGGTCTCTTGCAGTCTCCTACTGCATTCAATTTATCCCGAAACAGAACGCACTGTACCTAACGCATGTTGCCAGGGGCTTTTTTTATTTGTGCCACCCTTAATGTCATGTGATCCATGCTACCCTCATTGAAATTTGATTGTAATTTTGTTTTACATTCCACTTTCTTTTTTTGAATTTACGGGTCCAGCATTGGCTCGACAATTTCGTGTTGTCGAGAATCCCGCTAGATGCAACTCATTGCATGACAGACAGACAAAGGTCCTGAGAAGGTCACAAAGGTCACAAAGATCCTGAGAAGTCACAAAGGTCACAAGGTCCTGAGAAACATTGTCCTAGGGCAAAGCTGAGGGCCGCTCCCATGTGGGGACGGGGAGGCCAAGCCTAACGGCCACATCGTGGGCTTTCTGGACAGCCCAAGTTTGTCGTGAAAGTTCTGAGCTGTGGATGGCAGAGCTCCATTCTTCTTCCGTGATGCGATTGTGTCCCTGTAACGAGGGGCATCGCCAGAGCAAGTGTTCTAGATTGCTAACAGCCGCACAGTCAGGGCAAGTAGAGCTAGAAGCCTCTGCAGTGATCGAATGAAAAAGGACCAGGTTGGGATAAGACTTAGTCTGAAGCATGCGTAAAATGGACGACAGAGGTCTCGCCAGTTTCCTATGAGGGGATGGATAAGTCCTCCTACCCAGGTGATGGTGATTAGTGATTTCGTTGAAAGTAGCGAGAGTGTCCCGAAACTCGAGAGCCCCGGCCTCTGAGCTCGTCCGTGCTCGCGCGCGGTGGGTTAGTGTGCGCGCTTGGGAGTGGGCGATGTCATTGAAATTGGGCAAGGAGTCAAGCTGGGGGCCGAGGTGCACCGGAAACCACGTGATGGTGTGCGTAGAGATTGTATTGTTCTTGAGAATCTTGTGAGCCTCCTCGGCAATTGACCCTGAAGCGAAAGCCCTGACCGCCGATCTCGAATCGGTGAAGATTTGTGTTTTTCTGTTATCCAGGAGTGCCATAGGAATTGCGCCCTGCTCCGCTCTGGATGGCGTAGAGCACTTCAGGGAAGGTGCATTCACTATCTGTCCATTGTGATCAACGATGGCAGTGGCGAAGTTAGACGACTGTCCATATTCGGCTGCGTCGACAAAACATGCCGAGTGGGGATAGTCTTTGATACTCTTAAGAGGGGCGAGGGCTCTTGCCCTACGTCTGCCTACGCTGTGTTCAGGGCCGGTACTTTGTAGCGATGCCTTTAAAGTAATAATGCCTTTTCGCGTTTATCGCGCTTTGTCAGTGGTCAGAGCGACGGTCCGCTCACGATATCGATATCGTGAGCGGACCGTCGCTCTGACCACTGACAAAGCGCGATAAGCGCGAAAAGGCATTATTACTTTAAAGGCATCGCTACAAAATACCGGCCCAGGATGAACATTACGGGGAAACGGTGCGACTCGTATATTATTCCTTTGATCTTCTGAGATTTGATATTTCCGTTCTTCCATGAATGGGCTTCTTCGATTTTCCACTTCTGGCTACCCGCAGGCTGCCAGAGCCAGCCAGAGCGCCTTCGTTTTTCTCGGGTTGCTGCGCCCACCGCATGACGCACTTCCGCCGCACGTTCGTTTTACTCGGGCTGGAAGCTTCTGGCTACCCGCGGGCTGCCAGAACCAGCCAGGACGATTTTGGTCTGGCAGCTGTCTGCAAGTTCTCTGGCTAGCAGACGACAAAAACAGGCGATGAGCGCTCGCCGCCATCTTTGTGGGGACTCGACGGATTGCAACGCGGGCGCTAGCGCGCGCCACCCCCGGCTGGCGTGCTTTTGGACTCGCATACTTCTCGGAGCTATTCCCGATGTCGGCGCGGTGCATGTATAGCATTAATTCTAGCGTTATCGTACTAGGATTCTAACGCACCATTCCGCCTTGCGAGGCGGTGCCGTACGAGCGGCGGCGAACCATCTGAAGCTTTTTTTTTTTTTTTGTGTCCGGTGAATGCTTCTTCTCGGACGTGAACAGCACGCTGCGCTCTCGATCATGCTTGCATGGTATCTTCATCCTGTTCCGCGCAAGTTGTCGAAGTTGGAGACGCTTATTCCCACACATTGCAGTGCCTTTTCGGTTCATGTAATTTTCTGGTGGTATCTCTTTTCACATTGCTCGCGTATATATGCGGCGATATGTCTTTTTTTCTGCAGTTAGCGTAGGCATCGCAGCTAACCCGTGTTCGCTCCGTCTCTCCGTCGTACCTTGGGTGGCAGCTCGAAACCGAGGCATTCTAACTATATATATAGGCCGTTGATGTTAAAGGAATGCACTGGTTGAGATGAGTAATGACAAGACGTACATTAGCATTATTATTGCTCTCATGATCGACCAATACAATTTTTCGGGTGAAGCTTTTCGCGGGTTACAGGCGGCGTGCATTTTCAGACGCCAGACGCAGTCCCAGCTCCTTCAGCACAGGAGCAGAATTAAGGGGAGCACCATCAGGCGAAGCAAAATTTCTGAAATCGAATTCAAGCATGTCAGAATTTTAGGCATATAAGACGTACCCGCTATCCTGCTTTTTCGTGTCTTGTCAAATGATGTCAAATGTAGCCGGTGGCCCACGTGTTCGCTATACAAGCAGGCATCCTGGAGCGAGCGATCACTTAGGTGTGATTTCGCGTCTAGGAATCGGACGTGTCGCACGCCGTTTATTGCGCTGTGCTAAGTGAGCTGCACAGTGCGCGTCCTGTGCCGGGTTGCACGAAATCTCGCAAAAGTGATCGTATTCCTGAATGCAACTATATATTTCCAAGGTGGCAACGCAGAAATGGGTCGACTACGCCGCGCACGCGCCGGTCTCTGCCATGCTGGTAGCACGTTTACATTTCTCCCGCGGGCAGCGCTGTCCCGGCGTTCGATTTTGCAAACTTTGGTCAGCTCCGAGTCGTCTTGGGATCCCAGCCCACGTGACTTTCTATCAGAACCGGAATTAGCTGGCTGCTGTCTGGCTGCCAGCTGGCTGGCAGAACTCCGAAAATCGAAGAAGCCCAGCATAGGGTTAATCCCAAGAACCGACAGGATCTTTCCAGCCGGAGTACAGGATAGACGGGCAAGTTGGGCCGACTCCTGGGCCTCGATTATCTCGTCTAATGTGTTGTGCACTCCTAGTTGCATAAGAAGGTTCGTGCTCGACCGTAATGGAATGCCTAGTACTCTTTTGATACTCTTTCTGATGAGCATGTTCAGTTTTTTTTTCTTCTCGGAGTTATACCAATTCTGCATGGCCAATTCTGCGTGAGGAAGGCGTGGAATAATTTGAGGAGGTTGTCTTCCTGAAGTCCTCCACACCTATTCGAGACTCTGTTGATGAGCCTGATAATGTTCTCGGTCTTGGCTGTGAGCTTGTTGAGCGTCGTGTTGATACTGCCATTGGATTCGATGAACATGCGGAGGACCCGAATGGTGTCTACTCTCGGGATGGTGCAGCCCCTTTTAGTGTAGAGCTTTATGTCTATTTCAGACAACGGTTTTCAGCCTCTAGATTTGGGACCTCTCCTGACCGGCCTGTAGAGGAGGAGCTCAGACTTTCTCGGGGAGCAGCTAAGCCCCGTACTTTCCAGGTGCATCTCTGTTTGATCGACAGCCTCCTGCAAGCCTAATTCAACATCTCCTTCGCTTTCTCCGGTGCACCAGATTGTGATGTCATCGGCGTAGAGCGTGTGATTGATCCCTTCTATGTTGGAGAGTCTTTCAGATAGTTTCTTCATGGCAATGTTAAAAAGCAGTGGTGAGACTACCGCTCCTTGTGGCGTGTCTGTGGGGCCCAAACTGAAATTGCCAGACTGGAGGTCATCAATTTGGAGCGTGGCCTTGCGATCCCTAAGGAACGAGCCTATGTATGTGTGGAAGGCTTCTCCCAAATTGAGCTCTGAGACGAGTTCATAATGTGCGCATGGGAGACATTGTCAAACGCCTTCTTCAGGTCTAGGCCTAAGATATAAGATGGAATATTGGCTATAATAAAAGAAGGTGAGTGGGAAGTAGCTGTGCTATTTTTGCTATTATCTTCAACAGTATTCTTTGCATATTCGATAAAAAATGTTCATTAGCGCCCTTCACCCTCGCACTTTCTGTTTGTGCATGTATTAATTACTTAACTTAGCACTTTTTCATTGGCTAACAGTGGCCACAGAAATACTTATTCCAAATAATGTCTCCGAGGACCAGGAGTGGGCCGTCCAGCTGGCCAAGACCATTGCTGAGGATCTCGGAAGATTTTTCTCCGGCGATGGACCCCTGGCAGCCTAGCCCCGGGCACCAACACCATAACCATTGGACAAATAAAGTTTATTCCTATCCTATCCTCTCGGAGAAATCATGTTATCTCTTGAAATTATGGGGTTTTACGTGCCAAAACCACGATCTGGTTTTGAGGCACGCCGTAGTGGCGGACTATGGAAATTTCGACCACCTGGGGTTCTTTAACGTGCACCTAAATCTAAGTACTCGGGTGTTTTCGCATCATGTTATCACTTGATTGAAATATAATCTATAGACAGACAAACTTTTAATAGCGGAGCTGTTTAAGTCGGCTGTAATTTGTGCCGCTAGCCGCAAAACATCGCCGAGCTATGACGTTACTGCGTTGCCTAGCAACCCCATACCAGCTGTGCCATAGCTTCGCAAGACTCCGCACCTAGACAGTGCGCGCAACGAGTCTGCTCCACTTGTCATAAACGTTCCGTGTAGCAGGTGTGAAGGCGGGGTTGCTAGTGTACGGGTGGTAGTAGCAGCCATGGGGAGACCGAGAAAGAACTACACTCCCGAGAGAGAGGCCGCTTTCAGTGAATCACGCCGTTTGGCCAAATAAGAATACAATCGCCGGCGTCGAGCCGATCCTGCACAGAGAGCCGAGGAAGTCTTAGCCAAGCGACGGCGCTGAGCTGCGTCTCGCTTCTCCTAGCTGTGGCAACGCTCCTCCGCCACCGCGCCAGCGGTGGCGTCACTGCGCGTTTTATAAATCAGCTTGCAACACTGAAAACGCGTTCCAATGCCAACACCGCGTTCCACCGCGTTCCAGCAGACCCGCTCCGTCAATGCGGTTGCCTAGCAATCCCTTACCCAGCTTCGCTCAGCCACGTCATTGCTTCGTGCCGCAGTTCTTGCTTTGCTTAGTCATGACAACACTTTGTGAAGTTTGGCCATGACGTCAGACTGAATATAAAGATCATGTCGCCGCAACAGCGACACACCCAACTATCGTTGACTTCGCACTGAGTAAATGTAACATAGGACTCCCGAAGAAGAAGCCGCTCAGCTGGAAGCTCGTCGTGCCGTCAGCCGAGAACGAATGCGGTGATTGCGTGCTAATCCGGAGTGTCGCACCGAAACCGCTGCTTCTAAACACGACACGGCTAGTAAAACCTGTAAGGCGCTAGGTAGATCACCAGCTCCGCTGTTTACTCCAGCCTTGCACCACTAGTGCAAGCTGCCCATATTTTGTTAAACTCAACCACATTGTGACTCATAGGTTGCAGTAGATTTAGGATGCAATGCACTGGTGGGCTGTGACCGAACTGGCTGGTTGGAGGAAAGGAAATAACTAACAATGTATTACGACACATGCTTCATGAATTCTGAAAAAAACACCGCATATCCACGGGGTGAATGATGATGAGTGGGCGAAGCTCCGGAGGGAATCATCGGTAAACCGTGAATCTTCCGTGTAATTCGCCCAGTCTCGCCGCACTAAATCAATCGAACGATTAACTTCCACCAATGACACGCGCCATATGTGACGTCATTCCTATTTTATAACAGCGCCCTTCATTATAATTGCACCATCTCCCGCTTAAGGGGACGCTAGCACAAACGCGTTAGAAACGTGCAGTACTCGCTAGTAAGGGGGAGAGGCCACGGCGTCTTACGCAGCCGTTTACACATGCCAGAACGTGCACCGCGTTTTCCGACGCCATCACATGACTGCTGAGAGAGTATAACCCCCGTATTCATAAACGCTCCTCGACTTGAACTTGACTTGCCACCGCCTTCAACGCGTTTCGAACGCGCTGCCCAAGGCGGTGGCAAGTCAAGTCGAGGAGCGTTTATGAATACGGGGGTAAGACGGAGAGGCCACAGCGTCGTACACCAGCTTCTTACACGGGCCGTAACGCGCTAGCACAAACGCGTCAGAAACGCGCAGTCTTTCGTTAATGTTGGGTATTTATTGTCATCGTGGTGCGTGTGGCCATGTGCGCTTCGTGGCGTAGTGGTTAGCGCCGCGCGTTCGGAAGCGAGGGGTCCCTGGTTCGATTCCGCGCTACGGACACAACTTTCGGAATTCTGCATAAAAGTAAGAGTAGACGTGGCTACCTACTACGACGACTACTACTACATACTACAGAGGAGGGACAGATCCACACCCTAAGGTGCTTCGCCCCTAAAAGTTGTTGCTGAGCACATTGTTGCGAATTACTCTACAGTCATGTTATTGGTCTTTGCCTCCGTCATGTTCCTACTGTAATGCCTATTTTTTGCCCGGTTACAATATTTGTATAATAGACTGGACGTACCGTTCAAACTGAAATATTGTCAAAATTATAAGAAATCATGTTACGTCATCAGCACCAGGCGAGGCGTCGGTGCTGCTCAAGTAGAGGATTGTGCGTGCAAAATGGAAATATAAAATAAATGCAGGAGTAGAAATTTGAAACTTGAACGTGTGTAGGAGACACATTAGTTTTTTTAGGTTTTATTTGCTAATGTACTTGCATTGGTGCCGTGTGGCTGACGGGTACCATTTATTTTGTCAGATAATACATTTTAACATGATAAGGAGCCGACTCAACTACTGTCACTCCTGTTTCGTTTTGTTACATCGTGTACATATCTAAAACGATCTTTTCAACCCCATCTTTCAGTAGTGGTAAATAGTACGCTCCCAATTACATCATCGAAGCGTGGAACTCCGAAACTATCACAGCGTTTATTCCTTATCGTCTGGCATCACCAAGATCTATGAGCATTCAGCTGCATAGACAACGTGAACGTCGATGAGTGGACCAATATGCATCTGAGAATAAAACCTTGAAGGCGGGGAAGTCACTCTCTTATTGTGAAACGTAATGTTTTGTCTATATAATAAGACGGGCAGCCGTCAGATGCGCGATCAAACCTCAGGTGGCTTGCCACTGGCGGCACAACGCGTCAGCATTGGGCCATTACGTTGACCAATACGCAAATATTTCACCACAGATATTCTATGTTATATGTGAATATATGCTGTTGAAAGCGAACTCTTACGAAACAATGGTGACTATAAGTTCTGTAAAGAAACGTACACCTGCACCCTTCCCAAGTTGATGCAGCGTGTTTGTGTTGTCCTTATGATTCCATACTTTGTTCCACAGCTGGCTTGACAAGCTCGGTAGCTATCTACTATCATCTGCACCCTCAGCATCCCCACAGTGCTTGGAAAGCATCCTTTGTGGAATCCCAGCTGCACAGGTCTATCTAGAAGATATTATTGTTGCGAAGAAAGCCAAGCACAGCATTGCGCTGAAGCGTTTCTCACCAATTGAGAGAACACGGGCTCCACTTGAACAGATACATATGCAAATTCCGTCAAAACTTGACATTCCTGGGGCATCGTAAAGATGCGAGAGGACTTGGATCTACGAAAGACAACAATCCAGTGGTGCTCAGAGTTCCCCGTACTTATTCTCTACGGCAACTTGAAGTGTTCATTTAGCTTTTGAACTACTACCATAAATTTTTGCCGCGAATGTCCTGTGAGTTTGCTGTAGGTTGTGCTGATGCGCTTGGATGCACGAAAGTTACATATGCACCCTACAACATCGTAAAGGCTGAGCAAATGTCAATACAGGCGCGCTTAGTCGTTTGCCACTTCCACACCCAGACAGTGATGACATAATTGAAGCGCCAGAGTATGTTCTCAGCATGCAAGTTTTAGAAAGCATTCTCGTCAGCGTAGAAGAATTACACTGTTTGATGTTTGCGGACGGCAATTTGTGTAAATCTATAAGCTGGATCCAATACGGCTAACCTCAATATTCAGAAACATGGCCTTAACAGCAGTTCAGAGTATATTTCAACAAAACGTGAAGCGACCTGAAGAAGATGGAAACAGAAGAGGGAGCGGAAAAGGTGGTAATGAAGAATAAGGCTGCAAAGAGGCCGCTATTATTGTTCTTCGTCAGGTCGCTTCATGAAGTATTCTTATTGGCCTATACAATTAGAATTTGATAATTCGTTTTATAAGTTGGGCATGATGTAGAGTTCGCACGATGGCCCCCGTCACAAATTATGCAGGAAATGTGACCACTGCAATTACCAGCAGCATAGTTATGGACTCCGCGTTAGGCAAAGCATATCGGTCGTTAAATACTGGGAACTGTCGCCAAGTGTTTGCCATTGGAAGCCTATGCGCGGTTTTGGGATGTAGTGTCATTGATCTTCACATGGCAGTTTCTTGCAATCTGCAGTGTGTTGAAACAATAGGTCAAAAGGTAGTGCTAAGTAGGGATTCCTTTATCGTAAACGTAATGTTTATTTACTGAACATTGATGACACTGTGTTTATTCAAGTGCTTAAGGAGTTCAATTTCAGTGAGAGCTGAAAAATATTTTGCGCAAATTGTGCCACAGCGCTGATCGGGCTGTCTAGTGTTACGCTGAATAGTGTGCTACCAAATGTCTTCGGCGATTGAGAAGCTCAACCCAGTTTTGCCGGCGAGTTCAAGGAAAGTACATACAGTGGTCATCCCTGTTTTTAAAGAGGTAACCCAAATGGCCAAACACGCGCAATGTCCCGGCAACCATCACTGTCTTCATCAATATATGGAGGTGGCTCCAAACATCGGCGGGCGGATCACCCTTTAAGGCCGGACTAATTACACCAAAAGGATGCGAAAAAGGAACGATTTTATCGCGATATGTGCACTAAGTGACTAGATGACAAGGGAAATGGCGTAGATCTGTCCAGCAGCACAATCTCCTCTCCTATTAATTTTGTGAGGAATTATTAAATTTTATAAAATAAAATCTCATTGTCATTGTAGCTACGTTTCCGCACTAAATCGCTGTTCGCCCACCCCTACAAACGGTACGTGTACGAATAACTGCATCTGTGAAAATTCCTTAACCAGTGGTGAAAACAGTTACATGCGGGAATGGTTTCAAGTGGTAAAGTCATATTGTGGCAGATTTGTAGGCATGTGTTTTCATACAGGCCACAAACTCTTATGGCTGCTACTACAAATAAAAAGCTTCGCGTGAAATTGGCTTATGATTCCGCAAGGTCACCGAATTTTGCTGTTTTTATGAAATCAATTTCGTCTTTGCTCACTTCATGTAAGGTGCGCGTATCTGGGATATGTCTTCTTTAACAGCGAAGCTGCTTAAGCCAGCCGTAATTTGTGGTGTGTAGCCGTGGTAGCCATGGCAACCCGGCTACACACCACATGTGCATGCATGCAGACCACGTGTGCATGCACGCGGTCTCCTCCTCGCCAGCTCCCTGCCTTCCCGACCCATGCCTCTCTTCTCTCGCAGGCGCGCTGAGCCAGGAGAAAAAAAATGCCAGGCCTGCGCGGCACACGCAGCACAGTCACAGCGTAAGATAGACGAGCGTTTCGACAGTACTACCTAGTAATTTGAGTGAATGCGTCAGGAACGCGCTTGGGACGGCGTCGCGCGTGCAAGCCGACGCGTTCCATCGCCGATGGCTAGCGCCGTTCGGCTCAGCCACGCAGCCGACAATGCAACTATTGCTGTCACATTCGCTCCCATTGCAATGCGCCCAATCTAGCGCGATCAACGTGATCCCGAGCGTCCGTAGGTATGTTAAGGCCATCTAGTTAAGGCGGCAGCAAAATTTAGTGTCTCAAAGGTTGCGCTTGCCGGCGCCTTAACTAGATGGAGCCACCATACCGGCGGAGGCGTTGGACCGCGTTGTTTGCGTTCGGCGTCTGAATCGCATCTCGTCGTCTGTGCCAGCGCGTCTGCATAGGGCGCCTTTATAGTACATTTTCCCGCTCTCGGATAGCAAGCGCTTGCATGGCACAGGAAATAAAGAAAAAGAAAGCTTCCATGGCTCAGTGGTAGAGTATCCGCCTCCCACCCAGCGGGCCTGGGTTCGATCCCGGCGGAGAGCGGGTACTTTTTTTTTTCATATGCGATAGCGGCTACGGAGCGCCGGCGGCGGCATCATCGCGACCCGAAACGGCTATAGGAATGAGCCCATAACAGCTTACGCTGTAAAAAAAATGTGGCAGTATCGCCCGAAAGGCGGAGCATCAATTTTGATAGCAAATTATTAGGGATAGTAGTTTTGTCGGCTGCATAAACTTGGACACATTCGCTTACTCACTGAATTAACAAGCGTGGTGTCAGCGCGCACAAGCAAACATGAATAGATCACACTGAATGACCGCAGACAACGACTGTCAAAACGCTGGCAGTAAGCGCAGCCGCCGCAGCGGGCGAAGGTCCGTGCGGTCTGCTTCAATGGAAACTCAGCGGCGAATGCAGAGAAAAGCGGCCGCCGCGCCCGGGATTCGATCCCACGATCTCGTGCTTTACGATGGAGGCGAAATGCAAAAACGCCCGTGTGCTTGCGTTGTAGTGGACGTTAAATAACCCCAGGTGGTCAAAATTAATCCGGAGCCCTCCACTACGGCGTGCCTCATAATCAGCACTGGTTTTGGCACGTAAAATCCCAGAAAGAAGAAGAAGAATGCAGAGCGCACACAAATGTCAGAGCCGTGTGGAGATAACAGACGGTGCGGGCAACCGCCAAAGCCGCGAGCAAAGTACGAACACAGTTGTAGGAAGAGTAGAAGCTGCGCCCCCCCCCCCCCTCCCTCCCGCGCTGCCTTCCCGCTTTCTTGCTTTCGCGTGGGAGATTGAGCGGCAAGTTCCCCTTACGCCCGGTTGCAAGATACGCCTTTGGTGCCGGAGAACAGCGTCGCCCCGCTTCCCTCCCTCCCATACCTCCACGGCCTTTCGCGCGACGGTCGCGTTTGCTTTCCGCCGTGCGTTCGCTCTCCGTGATAGCGCGCGTCCCCAGCGCGCTTTCTCTCGAGCATACGGCGCGCGGCGACGATTTTATCGTCCTTGGCCTTAATACGGAACCTCACGGCGACGGCGACGGAAGAAATCCGGTTGAAGTGTCCATATAATTGCTATCGCAATAAAAGGCGAAAGCTTGCACTAGGCCACGCAAAGCTCAAGACACAGCAAAGCTGGCCGATTTATATCGAGCGGCTAGCCACCAACGCGTCCGGCGTCGGCAAGCAGCCGCGATTTTGCCACTATGCCAACCTTGGTTAGCCTGCCTGCATTTGTGGCATGCCAGGAGCGCTGTCGCTCGTAGGCGCCCACGCGTCCAGCGCTAGTCACGCGAAATGTCGCGACAGGGGAGGTCCCTCCGAAAATGATCGCTCGAGAATACCTTCCTACATGCGTAGGTATGTTAAACCAAGTTAAGACCTAGCAGCAACCAAGTTCATACCTAGCAGTAGCAGCCAGTAAGCTTCGCTGTGCCTGAGCTTTGCGCGACCGAGTGCAAACTTTCCTGATTTTTTGTAAGCATTTCCGAACAACAATTGTCGGTGCATTCATCCATTGATGATGACTAGCGACGGGCCTGTGATTAGCATTCTTTCCGACGTTAGGTGTTGAATCATTGACTTTACTTGATGAGTTCTTGTGATAGTTAAACTAACAATTCAGAAATATTATTGAATGATTATTATGGTAGAGTGCAGGGTGCTTATTTTTTATGTTCAGGTTGCGTTCTATATTTCTTGCAGATGTTATCGGACGGCATCGCAGGGTGTACTCATTGGGCAATAATTCGAAAATAATACACCATGCTACATTTGCAGTGCTAAATGTACCGCTGCTGCCTGGTGTCAGTATACAGGCCTCCTTTCAGTATTTTAACCACTTTGTTTCTCTATCATGTGAGCATTCTGTTGAAAAAAGGTAAAAGTATTATAATTGGGTAAAGATGCTTGGGCACGAGGCACAATCTGTGAAATCACTAGTAGGAGCAATAATGCATAATATCTGTTTGTTTTGTTTCATTTATTGCCCGATGAATGGTAAGAGAATTTGGGTAAAAATTCAGAGCCCTTCCCTTGTCGAGCAAATGGGGGTAAGCGAAGCCAAGACGACACTGTCGCAGGCGTTCCGATTCGTATGCCTTAAACTCGGGGTCGCGGCCCTTCGCTGACGTTTGGCCTCAATATCGCACTTGCGCAACTCGGGGTTGTTCCGAGCGTTCCTTTCCTTCTCCCCTTCCCCCCTGATGCTGAGCCGTGCTCCCTTCTGGGCAGCAGAAAATAGCATCATTTCCACTCTCTGAACCACTATATATACTAGCTACGCTGCTACGCGCGCGGCGAAATGTAACCTTCGTACTCGCGGCATTGCCACAAGGTCAAACTTTGTACTTTCCGCAGTGTCATTCACGTGCGCTTGCACTTTAATGTAGTTCAGGTGTCCACCTCGAGCGAGAAAGTTGCGGTGTCCACGGCAAGGCATGTGAAAAACAAACAAAAAATGTCACAGTTTCGCCCTAAGGGCGAAGCAATGAATGCGATAGCAACACAGCAATGTCATACGAAGTAAGGTGAGCGGCTTTGGTAGCAATATTAATTGTAGTAAACTTGAGCTGATTAAGTAAGGAGGTGTGCTGCGGCGTAAGTAGACCGACATGAAGAGAGACTCGATGACCACGAGAAGGCGCGTGTGAAACGGCGGTGTTGATGAGAAGCGCTTCCCGTGGGCAGCGCGTGCGAAGGGACACACCTGTAGCGCTGCACTGCCGTTCCGGGCAGCATTACATGTGTAGCGTGCGTTGGAAAATGTGGCCCGACTATTACTAACTGAATGAACAAGCGTGGTGTGAGCGCGCAGAAACAAAAATGAATAGATCACGCTGAATGACTGCAGACAAGGACCGTCAAAACGCTGGCAGCAAGCGCATACGCTGCAGTGGGCGAAGGTACGTGCGGTCCATCGCTGCAACAGAAACTGAGCGGCGAATGCACAGTACATAAAGGTCAGAGCCGTGTGGAGATAAGAGACGGTGCGGGCGAGCGACGAGCGCGGTTGTTGGCAAAGTAGAAGTGCGCCCCCCCCCCCCCCCCCCAGGCTCTCTCCGGCGCTGGCTTCCCGCTTCCTTGCTTGCGCGTGGGTGATTGGGTGCGTTCGCTCTCCGTGATAGCGCGCGTCCCCGCACGCTTCCGCTCGGGCATACGGCGCGCGGCGAAGATTTTATCTATAGGGAACCTCACGGCGACGGCGACGGCAGAAATCCGGTTGAAGTGTCCATATAATTACTATCGCAATAATAACAAGTGTTTGTGTTTTATGTGCGCGCTGTCAATGCGCATGCGCCAAGTTGTTTTCTCTGTTCGCTCGACAGAAGCCCCCCCCCCCTTTCCCCTTTTGCTTTACACATGCGTGCAATAAACGCTCATGGCTGTTCTCGGCTAAACGCTTCGTCGGCAACGTCTCCCTTCTTGCATAACGGCAGGTAAGCTGCCGCTGCTATACATAGGGGGGGGGGGGGCGATACAATTCATTACTAAGTGCTGTACATATTGGGAAGAACAACAACAATACATGTATAAATAATAAAAAACAGCAATTAAATCAAAAGTCAATATACAAAACGTAAGGATGAACAAACGGAACAATATTGAACTGCTCTTGCACTCGATGTGAGGAGCATCTATGCCGCAAAAATGACCTTGCTTGGATTATATAGGTTATTCGAATAATGCTGGGTTGTGTTAAGCTTCTCTACAGCCTACATTGTTTGCAGTTAAGGCTGCATGACATTATACTTGCTTGCATAAGTGTCACAGCTGTCACCCGTTCGTCGTCGGCGCGAAGTCAATCGACGGGGTATACAAGCCGGTTGGTCGTTCCGTATGCTCTCCGTGACTTTTCAAAACATATTAACTTAAACAAAATGCCTCAACTGCTTCCCCGGGAAAATCAGTGATGGTATTTTGAAGGTAGAGCGCTGTAAGGCGTGAGAAAGGTATAATCTGGCATGGCTGACCCGCAGGCGCGGGAATGGCTGTCCGAAATGCCGCGCCTGTGCGCGGAGAATAGGTTACGCCAATGAGGGAATTTACCACGTTTGATCTACATGGTACTGCGGTCCCCTCGATCGCGATCGAAATTTTCTGTGTGACGATTATGACCTCTTGCTTTGTGATTGCTAAATTCAGTACTTTATAAA
>NC_051162.1:98921654-99023278 GCF_013339745.2 Dermacentor silvarum
GGGGATCGCAAGCTTGCTGATTTTACGAACGATTTTAGCTTTGTGAAAGGCTTTTTCGTAAGATTTTCTAAAACTTGTTTATAAGCCTGTTAAGTGAACTCCGTCCTTGCTTCACCGGCTCAAACTTCTAGTGAAAATGCCAGGCGTACAACATATCTCGTCAAAGTTCTTACCTTTTTAAACAAGTTTATGAAGTACCAAGATACGCCATGCTTAGGATATAGTTTCCGATATGCTTGCGTGTCATGTAGCACGCGTACCCATACTTCTACGCCTTCGCCAATTTTTTCATTGTCTGTGTTGAAAATAAACAGAATCCATAGAAATTATTATTATGACTTTATCATCGTGGGTTTGTTGAGTGCTCAACTTATTGTCATAGTGTCACTAAGCCAGATAAGCGAGGGGAAATTAGAGTATTACCTCTCATTGTACTTCGCAGCATTAGTATGTATCCCTATGCGCAGGATAATTTACACTTCCAATTGTGTACAGGCGCTCAGAACCAAGAACTATAAGATAATTGCAACATAAAAATTTGTAGCCAGAAGAGAAAAGCATTCTGTCCGAATGCTGTGCCACTCAGTGTAGTTCTTCTCTTCATATAATAAATAAATCGAGGAAGCGACAACTCTGTCTGCAGGACTTCGAAAAGTGATCACCGCCGGTACTTAAAATATCATGATTGTTAGTTACGCAGGTATTTAATTTTAATGTTATTAGCATTCTTATGAACTTTTCGGTATGATATCCGTTTCTACCCATTTTCAGACAGATGGTCGAGTGAGTATATGCGTCTGAGTATGTGCGATTGGGTGTGTGCTCGGATAGAAACTGAGAACGGGACGCCGTTTTCTAAGTTTTAAATTTTAGCTAACGGGACGCCGACACCGGATTTTCTGTGACACGGGGTGGTGGTGGTGGTAAACCTTTATTGAGAAGGCTAGAAGTAAAGAAAATTAAAAAAGTAGCGTTGTGGGTGGTCTTCAGGCAGCTGGTTGCGGCGTTCAGGCCGTGCCTAGTCGCGACGTCCTCTGCCCAGGTCACCAGCCGGAGTTGGAGATCCGGCTCGGTGCTGGACAAAGCAGCCTCCCACTGCTGCGGACTAGTTAGGTGCCAAGAGGCAGGGGGCAAGTGTGCCGCGCAGGAAAATAAGATGTGATGGTAATCGGCGCGGGAGCTGTCACATAAGCGGCAGGCTGGCGAGTTCGTCCGGGGTGGAAGATGGCAAAACGTGCGGGAGTTACAAAGGTAGTGGACCTGAAGATGGCGCCACAAGAGTTGGTGGCGTGGGAAAAGGGATTTGTGCGGCGGAAGGTGAGACGAGAGAGGCGGTAGTGCAAGGTGATACGGTTGTACGTGAGGAGCGCGTCGTGCGTATCCATTCCCAGCGGGGGCGGGCTTGCTCGGTCAGTCGAATCGCGAGCGATGAAATTGGCCACCTCATTGCCGGGATGGGCCGCTTGAGTGGGTACCCAGATGATTTGGACTGGGCGAGAGGGAACGGTGTCGGAACGTAAGATACTGGTGGCCGGGGTGCCACCCGTCCAACCGCGTAGTTGTAGACTGCAGAGTTGGAGTTACTGAAAATGTATTCCACGGAGGATTGCGTGATAGCAAGGGCAACAGCTGCCTCTTCGGCCTATGTCGAAGTGTATACTGAGGCAGTAAGAGTGGGCCGGAAAGAGTTGTCAGTGACTGCAAGGGCATGGGCTGGGTAGTGGTGGTATGGGGCGGCATCCTTATAAGCCACGGTGGGTTGCTGTTCGTACTGACGCCAAAGCGCGGAGGATCGCGCTGCTCTACGGGAGGGGTGGTGTTCAGGGTGCATATTCTTAGGGAGGGGATTAACAGTTAGGAGGGAGCACACGTGGGAAGGAATGGGCAATAAGGTGGGAAGAGGGGTATGAGGGGAGGGATTAAGGGTAGAGAGAAATGCGCGACCAGGCCGGGTACGGGAGAGACGCAAGAGCCGGGCCGTGCGATGGGCCTCCGTTATCTCCGTAAGGGAGTTGTGGAAGCCCATCGGCAGTGGCCGATCCGTCGAAGTAGATCTGAGAAGAGACAGGGCCGACTTATACGCCTGGCGAATGAGGCTGTTGACTTTGTCTTCCTCAGTGCGTGAAAGGAAAAGATACGGAAGAGAATAGATGAAGCGGCTGAGAACAAAGGCCTGGACCAACTGCGGAGGTCGTGTTCGCGCATGTCGTGGTGACGATTGGCAATGCGGCGTATTAGGCGGATGTTCTGGTGTACAGTGTTTGTGAGGCGAGTGATGAGGGTGGTGTGCTTGCCATTGGAATGAAGAAAGAGTCCGAGGATGCGGAGGGTAGAGACGAGGCTAAGGGGTGTGCCGTCATGGGTGACGGTGAGTGGAGAAGGCGACAGGGTGGCCATCCCCCCAGGCAGAAGGAGCAAAATCTCCTGATTTGTCCGGGGAGCAGCTCAACTCGATAGACCGGGCGTGAGACAGAGCCGGGATTAGTGCGTAGAGCAGGTTCCAGCGGGAAGGGGGTGATGTTAAATAGAAGAGCTCCCCCAAGGCTAGAAGGTCTCCCCCAAGGCTCTGTCTTGGCACCTAGGTGCCAAGACAGAGCCTTGGGGGAGACCCTTGTTGCCAAGAAAGAAAGAAGGAGAAGAAAGTGGGCCATATTAGATGGATGGATGGAAAGAGCTTTATTAAAATCCGGTGAAGTTGAACGACCCGGGCTCGCTGGAGTGCGCACTCTTGTGTCTTGAGGTTGCAGCTGCGCAGAGCGGCGGCCCACTTCGACGCAAGATCCTCCGGAGCTACTGCCATTTTCGGTGCTATAACAGCACACTCCCACAACATGTGTGAGTGTGGCTCTAGTTGCCTGACATAACTTGCGAAGAGCACTGGGGTATTGCGTGGGGAAAATGTGCCGCAATCGCACCGGACTGGGGAAGGTGTGTGTCTGCAGTTGTCGCCAGACGACTGCCTGGCAACGTCTCAGTTTGGGGTGTGGTGGGGGAAATATCCTCCTGCCTAACTGGTAGTGCTTGGTGATATCATTATATCTGACTAAGCGTTCTCGCGTGTTTCGGACCAGGAAGTCCGAACTCGAAGAGGGTGTCTCAGACTCTGCGCGGCGGGTCATGTTCTCGCGCAGAGGGGTGAGCCACCTCATTCAAGTTAGGGGGGCCCTCGTCGGTGGGGGTGGCGACATACGCTGGGAACCACATGATCGCGGTGCTATCGAAGTGCTGTCGACCAGCTTTCCTTAGGATCTGAAGAGCTTCGGAGGAAATGCTGCCCCCGCGCAGTAGTTACGAACTGCGGATTGTGAGTCGCCTAGAACTACCTCGCAGAGGAGGTCGGTAAGCGCAAGCGCAATCGCAACCTCTTCCACTGTATCTGGGTATTCCGTGCGGACACTACACGCGTGACTAAGCCGGGAGTTAACGTCTATGACTACCGCCGTGAACCGGTGTCCTTGTGTGTACTCTGCCAGCGTCTACGAAGCGTGTAGTCGTCTTCCCACCAAAGGAGCGCAGCAGTGCCTTGGCACTGGCCTGGCGACGGCCCCCGTTATGTTCGGGGTGCATGTTTCAAGGGATAAGGGCAACGATCAGCGTGTCGGTGATGTCGGGTGAAATGGCCTGTTTCTCACCGTGTTGGACGGGGTAATTGAAGCCGAGTTTCTGCAGGATGTACCGACCCGTGGCTGTCAGGGACATGCGTTCGAGCTGCGAGGCTCTTTGCGCATCCACGATTTCCTCATGCGTGTTGTATACCCCAGCTGTAGCATACGAGAAGTGCTCGTGGACTCCGGTAGGCCAAGGACGATCTTGTAAGTCTTGCGTATAAGGGTGTTGAGTTCCTCCCTTTCGGTGACATTCCAGTTGTGGAAGGCAGTCACTTAAGTAATGTGACTGATTGCGAAGGAGTGTATGAGGCGCATGACGCTGTCCTCCTTCACGCCCGTGTGCTTGTTTGTAATGCGTTTGATCAGGCGGGTAGCCGCTGTAACCTTGCTTTCAATCTTGCGGATAGCTTCGGCGTTTGACCCGTTGGCTGCTATATGCATGCCGAAGATGCATATCTTCGGGACTCGGGGAATACAGGAGTTGTCTTGCGTATACAGGAGTATTTCCTCACACTGGCGCGATTCGCCGGTAGGCTTGGGCCGGCGGCGCGGGCGGTAGAGGAGCAGCTCCGATTTGAGTGGAGATAGTCGGAGACCCGTGTCTTGGAGGTAGGTTTCTATTGCAGAGACCACTGCTTGTAAGGTGCCTTCTGTCTCACCGTCACTGCCCTTGTCGACCCACAGGGTGATGTCGTCTGCATACAAGGAGTGATAGAGGCCGTCAGTGGGGTCAAGGCAGGCCGGGAGACCAAGCATCATGAGGTTGAAAAGGAGCGGGGATGTGACCGACCCTTGAGCAGTGCCGACGCTTCCTACTGCATGTTCATCGGATGTCATGCTGTCGACCGCGAGGGTGACTGTGCGGCCCGACAGGAAGTTTCTGATGTAGTTGTAGCTTCGCTCGCCCATGTTGAGCTTGTTAATTCGGTTCAGGATTGCGGCATAGGATGCATTGTAGAATGCCTTTTCCAGATCGAGGTCAAGGATGGCCCGGGTGCTGCTAGTTGGGTTATTCATGATCTGGTGGTAGAGCTGGAGCATAACGACTTGAGTGGAGAGGTGTGACCGGAAGCCCACCATAGTGGGTGGGTAGGCTCCAGTGTCCTCGAGGTGGCGGTTGATACGGGTGAGGAACGCATGGTCTATAACCTTGCCAACGCAGGATGTGAGGGAAATGGGCCGCAAGTGATTCAGGCTGGACGGCTTGCCTGGCTTCGGTATCATATGAGATTTCGGCTGTGCGGTGGGCGAGGAAAGCGGTGATGTAAGCATGGACACGGGGTCCGACGTGAAGGGAGGAGAGAGCGTCCAGAATGGCGGTGTGGTGCACGTTGTCGAATGCGTTGGTAAGGTCCAGTGCTCGAGCGGTCGTGAGAGGGGTGTAGGACATCCTCGGAGAGCTGGAGCATCACATCCTGGGTGGACGACTGGGGACGAAAGCCGAACAAGGAGTCGAGATATAGGTCATCATGATCCAGATAGGCCTGGAGGCGGCCCAGGTACACGTGCTCTACACCCCATCTCTATCTCTATCCTGTCTCGGAGGTGAGAGAGATGGGGCGGAGGTGCTCGAGGGCAATAGGTTTACCGGGTTTGGGTATGAAAGAGACACGTGCATGGGTCCAGGAGGAAGCAAGAGTACCAGCCTGCCAATGTGTATTGAGAAGGTCATTAAGGGCTTCGAGGAAGGGGGTATCTAGGTTTCGGAGTGCTTTGTTAGTGATGCGGTCCACCCCCAGGGCCGAGGTGGTGCGGAGCGTGAGTAGCGCCGCACGAACCTCTCCCAGGGAGATGTCCTCTTCAAGGTCGGGGTTGGGGGAGCCGGCGTAGGCGGGAAGAGGTGGAGGGGGGTCCGCGAAGAGGTAGTGGTCCCGGAGGACCGCCAGGAAGTCAGTATTGGCGAGTGGGGAGGAGTAAAGAGATGGGAGATATCATTGCGCTGGGAAGCTTTGGTGTGTGTAGGGTCCAGCAGCACCCTGAGAAGCGACCACGTGTCGCGGAGGCCCAGGTTGTGGGCCATATGGTCACAGGTCTGGCCCCACTGTTGTCGAAAAAGAGAAGAGCAATGCTCTCCATGTCCGACGCGAGCCGGGCCAAACGGAGGCGAAGGCGACGATTGTGTTTGTGAGCTTGTCACCGGCAGTGCACAGCGTGATAGGCCTCCCAAAGGCGCAGTAGACGGTTGTCTGCCGTGGTGGAGTGTGGTGCTGCATGAAATTTGGATGTGGCAGTATGGACGTCCGCCAACAGGGTCTCAGTCTAGGCAGAGAGATCGGTAATAGGAGCAGAGGAGGAAGTAGTGAGACGAGTAGAACGGAAGTGGTCTCAGTCAACTGTCTGGCTCAGACGAGTAGAGGTGCGAGCAAGTGAGGGGAGAGGGAAAGTGGTGGAGAGGATGTAGTGATCACTACCGAGGGTGACTCCCGCGTTAGACCAGGTTGTATCGGCTACATATTAGCGGCGAAGCACCTTAGGGTCGAGGCTTGTCGATCCGTCCACGTTGTCCGTGCTCACGGCCAACGTTGGCCGCGCCGTAGCCATGGCAACCATGAGGGCCGAAGAGGGCGGCGCGGCGCATGCCCACAAGGTCTCCTCCTCGCCAGCTCCTAGCTCACTTCCCGACCTCCGCTTCTCTTCTCTCCGCAGCACGCTACCTCAATGCCCACGCAAAAGACGTTGAACGAGATCCCATACTAACTAAAGCAGACGTCCTTTGCTTTACCGAAACGTGGAACGTGAGACCACACATCAATAAGTTCTTCCCCATTGTCTGCACTGAAGAAGCAGAGCGTTCGGCGGGTGGTGTTGGGATGTACGTGAAATTGCCAGAGACAGCGGTGGATCTCGAGCTACCAATAACGAGCCAATCTCACAACTGCGAACACGCTGCAATAAAATTATCCGACGGAACCGTCGTATGACAGTGTCATCATCATCATCATCATCAGCCTATATTTTATGTCCACTGCAGGACGAAGGCCTCTCCCTGCGATCTCCAATTACCCCTGTCTTGCGGTAGCGTATTCCAACATGCGCCTGCAAATTTCCTAACTTCATCATCCCATCTGGTTTTCTGCCGACCTCGACTGCGCTTCCCTTCCCTTGGTGTCCATTCTGTAACCCTAATGGTCCACCGGTTATCCATCCTATGCATTACATAGCCTGCCCAGCTCCATTTCTTCCGCTTAATGTCAACTAGAATATCGGCTATCCCCGTTTGTTCTCTGATCCACACCGCTCTCTTCCTGTCTCTTAACGTTAGTCCTAAGATTTTTCGTTCCATCGCTCTTTGTGCGGTCCTTAACTTGTTCTCGAGCTTCTTTGTTAACCTCCAAGTTTCTGCACCATATGTTAGCACCGGTAGAATGCAATGATTGTACACTTTTCTTTTCAACGACAGTGGTAAGCTCCCAGTCAGGATTTGGTAATGCCTGCCGTGTGCATTCCAACCCAATTTTATTCTTCTGTAAATTTCTTTCTCGTGATCAGGGTCCCCTGTGAGTAATTGACCTAGATATACGTACTCCTTCAGAGACACTAGAGGCTGACTGGAGATCCTGAATTCTTGTTCCCTTGCCAGGCTATTGAACATTATCTTTGTCTTCTGCATATTCATCTTCAACCCAATTCTTACACTTTCTCGATTAAGGTCCTTAATCATTTGTTGTAATTCGTCTCCATTGTTGCTGAATAGGACAATGTCATCTACAAACCGAAGGTTGCTGAGATATTCGCCATTGATCCTCACTCCTAAGCCATCCCAGTCTAAGAACTTGAATACTTCTTCTAAGCATGCAGTGAATAGCATTGGAGAGATTGTGTCTCCTTGCCTGACCCCTTTCTTGATAGGTAACTTTCTACTTTTCTTGTGGAGAACCAAGGTAGCTGTGGAATCCTTGTAGATGTTTGCTAAGATATTGACGTGTGCCTCCTGTACTCCTTGATTAGGCAATGCCTCTATGACTGCTGGTATCTCTACTGAATCAAATGCCTTTTCATAATCTATGAAAGCCATATAGAGAGGTTGATTGTACTCCGCAGATTTCTCGATTACCTGATTTATGACATGGATATGATCCATCGTAGAATATCCCTTCCTGAAGCCAGCCTGCTCTCTTGGTTGGCTGAAGTCAAATGTTGCCCTGATTCTATTGGAAATTATCTTGGTTAATATTTTATACAATACTGAAAGCAAGCCAATGGGTTTATAATTCTTCAGTTCTTTAACGTCTCCCTTCTTATGGATAAGTATAATGTTGGCGTTCTTCCAGCTCTCTGGTACACATGAAGTTGTGAGGCATTGCGTATAAAGGGCCGCAAGCTTTTCAAGCATGATATCTCCTCCATCTTTGATTAAATCTACTGTTATTCCATCTTCTCCAGCAGCTTTTCCTCTGGTCATGTCATTTCCCTTCTAACTTCAGCGCTAGTTATAGAAGGAGCCTCTGTATCCGGTTCATCACTATTTTGAATGAAAGTAGCTTGGCTGTTTTGGACAGTGTACAGGTCAGTGTAGAATTCTTCCGCTGCTTTTACTATGTCATCGAAATTGCTGATGATACTACCATGCTTATCTTTCAGTGCATACATCTTGCCTTGTCCTATGCCAAGCTTTCTTCTGACTGATTTAATGCTACGTCCATATTTTACGGCTTCCTCAATCTTTCCCACGTTATAATTTCGAATATCCCTTACTTTTTTCTTGTTCATTAGGTTTGACAGTTCAGCGAATTCTATCTGATCTCTTGAGTAGGACATTTTCATCCTCGGTCGTTTCTTTATTAGGTACTTTGTTTCTTGGGAGAGCTTACCTACTGGTTGCCTTGGTGCCCTACCTCCCACTTCAATTGCTGCTTCTGAGATCAACCTAGTTACGGTTTCATTCATTACCTCTATGTTGTCTTTATCTTCCTTTTCTAAAGCTGCATAATTGTTTGCAAGCACCAGCCTCAATTGGTCTGCTTTTACCCTTACTGCCTCTAGGTTGGCCTGTTTCCTCTTGACTAATTTCACTCTCTCTCTCTTCAAATTGAGAGAAATCATAGACCTCACTAACCTATGGTGACTGCACGTAACCTTACCTAACACTTCTACATACTGCACTATGCTTGGATCGGCAGAGAGTATGAAATCTATTTCATTCCTTGTTTCTCCATTAGGGCTTTTCCAGGTCCACTTCCTGTTGCTGCGCTTCCTGAAGAAGGTATTCATTATTCGGAGCCTTTTCCTTTCCGCGAATTCTACTAACTTCTCTCCTCTTGCATTCCTAGAATCGATGCCGTAGTTGCCAATTGCTTGCTCACCAGCGTGCTTTTTCCCCACTTTTGCATTGAAGTCGCCCATGACTAAAGTACTGAGTTTGCACCTTTCTCATTGCTATTTCAACATCTTCATAAAACTGTTGTATTTCTTCATCATCGTGACTAGTGGTTTGGGCATAGGCTTGTACTACCTTCATTTTGTACCTCTTATTCAGCTTTATTACGACGACTGCTACCATCTCATTAGTGCTGTAGAATTCATCAATGTTGCGTGTTCGTATGCTCTAGAAATACTACCCCGGATTCTTTCTTATCTGGAAGACCTCTGTAGCAGAGGACGAGGCCGTTAGTCAGCACTGTGTAAGCCTCACCAGTTCTTCTAACCTCACTAAGGCCAATAATATGCCAGGAAATGCCTGATAATTCTTCAAATAGTCCTGCTAAGCTAGCCTCACTCGAGAGGGTGCGCGTGTTGAACGTTGCTAGGTTCAGTTTTCATTGGCGGCCTGTCTTGACCCAGAGATTCTTAGCACCCTCTGCCGCGTAGCAGGTCTGGCCGCCGCCTTGGTCAGGTGCTCCGCAGCCACTGGGAACTGAGGGCCATGGGTTAATAGTCGGAGTCATGAGGGAGGTAGTGGCCGAATACTGCACCAGGGAGGCCAATTCCTGTTCTGGTGAGGGAGTGACTTTGATGAAGCTTAGTGGGCCTTCCTAGTTTGGTTGCACCTGAACTAGTATAGCCCCACTAGCTCTCGGCGATATATTTTATTGCGATATCAATTATATGGACACTTCAACCGGATTTCTGCCGTCGTCGTCGCCGTCGCCGTGAGGTTCCGTATAGATTCCAAGGGCGATAAAATCGTCGCCGAGCGCCGTATGCGCGAGCGAAAGCGCGCGGGGGACGCGCGCTATCACGGAGAGCGAACGCACGGCGGAAAGCAAACGCGACCGTCCCACGAAAGGCCGTTGGGAGGGAGGCGGGGCGGCGCTGTGTCCGGCGCCAAAGGCGTATCTTACCACTCAATCTCCCACGCGAAAGCAAGAAACGGGAAGAGGGGGGGAGGGGGGGGGGCAGCTTCTCCTCTGCCAACAACTTCGCTGCCAGGCGGTCGCCCGCACCGTCTCTTATCTCCACACTGCTCTGACCTTTGTATGGGCTGTGCATTTGCCGCTCAGTTTCTGTTGAAGCGATAGACCGCGCGAATTTGCGCTTGCTGCCAGCGTTTTGACAGTCGTTGGCTGCGGTCATTCAGTGTGACCTATTCGTGTTAGCTTGTGCGCGCTGACACCACGATTGTTAATTCAGTTAGTAAGCCAATGTGTCCAAGTTTATGCAGCCGATAAAACTACTATCCCTACTCCGACTAGCGCTCTACTAATTTGCTATCGCAATCGATGCTTCGCCTTTCGGACGAAACTGCGACATTTCTTTTCTTGCCGGTGTCAGGCACTACTCCATGCCTGAAAATGTGGTGGACTGGAGTAGGATTCGAACTTACGACCTTCAGATTTGAAGCCGGGTATTCTACCTCTGCTCCACGCCTGACAGTGTACTTGGCCCCGAATCTCTCCCGAGACATCTCACATCGATCCCGAGACATCTCACATCGATCTAGCCATGCGCGAATACGAAACAAAGTACGAGAACAACCCCTTAGTGCTTGTCGGAGACTTCAACGTAGACATCACAGACAGCGACTGGCTTGTGCAGTATATGACGTCTCGATACGCTCTACCATGCATTTCGTATGACGGGAAACAACGAACAACCTCCAGGGGAACGTGCATAGACGTTGTATTTGCCAACTTCAGGCTAGATACGATTGAAGAAGCATTGACTCTACATTTCACGGACCATAAAGCAGTGATAATGACGGGAAAACGGAATCCATAACTCAACACAACATACAAGTTATGACAAATAAACATTGTATATACTGTACACATGCGTTGTCACTAATTTACATGCGGTTCGGGGGTCCTAAGTGTGAGGCTGCGGTTTCCAGCTTACCGGTGATGTGGTGGTGGAGGCGGTAGATGCCTTGGACCTGGGCAGAGGCGGGAGGAGACACAGCGGTGGCGGCTGACATACCGGGCACCACGGGAGGCAGAGCGGCGGCGGGGGCGGGAAGGCCGGGAGGTCTTGAGGATGGGCCCAGTGGTGGCGCTGGTGGGGGAGGCTGGGGCTTAGAGGTGGCCGGAGGTGATGACGGGACGTTCCGGTCGAACCGCAGCTTGCACGGACGCGAGCCCGTGACGTGGGCTCCCTTGTACAGGATGCAGCAGGAGACGCAGGTGGGGGGCTCGACTGTCTTGGGAGCCTGGCCGCAGCGGTGACGGAGGGCGGACTTGGGCTTAGTGCAGACGTCCGCGCGGTGGCCAGGAGCCCAGCAGTTAGTGCAGGCCTCGGCTTTCGGGCGGAACGGGTGGCAGCGGTAGATCTCGCAGCTGAAGACGATGGCACTGGGGAGGGTGGTAGTGCCGCCGAAGGTGATGAGGATGGATTTGGAGCGCCCCATCTGGCGTGCGTTGGCGATGGCGCAGACGGTGTTGACATTCATGAATTGGAGATCTGGATCGGAGAGAGGTGGGACGCAGGCGGAGTTCCGATACCCGGAGGTAGAGACGAGCGCATGGCTCAGATGGGGTGCTGACAATAAGAGAGTTGTACGGATTGATCCGTACACGCTCGGAGCTGCGGGCGGTCGCATAATCGATGGTTGCAAGAGTGCAGAGGATTCGGAGCAGAGCTTCGTTAGTGGTAGTGCAGAGGTAAAGCCCCACTCCCTGTCTGAAGACGATTTTGAAGTCCTCTGCTGGGAGGCGAGGGAGGGGAGCGTGACGACGGAGAGTCGTAGTGCTGGGGGTGGTGCCTGGCGGTGGAGTAGGTGTCTTGGATGGGGACGAGGCCGACGGCGTCAAGGCCATGGCCTGGTGGGCCACGGCTGCACGGTGTGCTCTCACGCCGCGGATCCATCGTGAATAGGCTTCAATCTCAGCAGGGGTGATGGAGACGCCTTAGACTTGGTATGCCATGTCGGCTGCTTCGAGGGCTGCAAACGGTATCGACGGAAGCGGAGAAACCGGGCGGCGTCGGCCGCAGATGTGGCGCGGAACGCAGCTGCGCGTTGCGCAGGGATACGCAGTCGAGCGTCGCTCGCTAGGCTAAGCACGTCGGTGGTGTGCAAGGAGGTTTAAAAAAATTCCTTAGTGGTGTGGCAGATCCCAAAAAAGGTTCAAAATGGTCGAAAATGGACGGAATCGGGGTCCGAAGATGTCAAACAGATCCACTCACCTTTACGGATAAGTTGATGAAGAGTTGCGGTGAAACGGGCCAAGAAGTACGGATCCCATGCGATACACGTCGGTTCAGCGTTCCGCTCCCGGCGGCGTCGACAACAATTCTGCCGCCACACGGCGCCCTTAATGCTATCGCGCTAAAATGTGTTGGGCTCTTTTATCGATGTATTATGGGAACGCTGGCAGAATGAGTGACATCGAAGCCAGTGGTGGTAAAAGATGACCGCGTACACGCGCATACAGGCACGAGTGGTGGCGCTGTTTGCGCGGTCGGACTGTGCTGGGCTTTCTTGGCGTGGACTGCGGGACTGCGTAATTGCCATGTATTCTGGGACGGACCATCGTCGCGTGGCAGGCGGGTGGCGCCCTCTTCGCGGCCAATATAAAGCCCCCCTACCTTCGGAAAAGTACCGGCTGCCTTTGAACAACGCCGCTTCTCTCTCTCCTGTATCTCCTATTGGACAATGAAAGCGCGTGCTTTCACTACTATATATATATATATATATATATATATATATATATATATATATATATTTCCGCCTCAGCGCCATATTGACAGATACTCTGCGCAGCCGCCGTTGCCGGTGGCGTCGGCGGTGCACGCCCAGCCTGAAAGCTTCAGCGGCAACTTTTGAGGGGGTGCCGCCGTCGACTTGCATTCGCAAGCAAAGCAAGTCGCAAGAGCCGGCGGTGTAAAAAGACGGCGATAGATAAGCAAGGCTAGGCGCTGTTGAGCGCAGCCGGCCAAGACTGGGGCCTGCTGGCGTGGACTGCGGGATCGTGCCATTCCCACAATTTATCATCATCATCATCAGCATCATCAGCCTATATTTATGTCCACTCTAGGGCGAAGGTCTCTCTCTGTGATCTCCAATTACCCCTGTTTTGCGCTAGCTAATTCCAACTTGCGCCTGCACATTTCCTAACTTCATCACCCCGCTTAGTTTTCTGCCGTCATCGACCACGCTTCCCTTCTCTTGTTATCCATTCTGTAACTCCAATGGTCCACCGGTTGTCCATCCTACCCATTACATGTCCTGCCCAGCTTCATTTTTTCCGCTAAATGTAAACTAGAATTTTGGCTATCCTCGTTTGTTCTCTGATCCACATCGTGCGGTTCTTAACTTGTTCTCGAGCTTCTTTGTTAATGTCCAAGTTTCTGGCCCATACGTTAGCACCGGTACAATCCAATGATTGTACAATTTTCTTTTCAACGACAGTAGTAAGCTCCCAGTCAGGATTTGGCGACGCCTGCCGTATGCACACCAACCCAATTTTATTGCGATAGCAATTATATGGACACTCAAAAGCAGATTTCTGCCGTCGGCGTCGCCGTCGCCGTCGCCGTGAGGTTCCGTATGACGTCAATGGAGATGAAATCGTCGCCGCGCGCCGCCGAACGCTGTATGTGCGAGTGAAAGGGCGCGAGGGACGCGCGCTTTCACGGGGAGTGAACGCACGGCGGAGAAGAAACGCGCGTTCTGCGCTGTGCTCCCTTAAGTGCTGCAGAAGTAGGCGTCTCTTTCCTCCTCTAGGAGGAGGAAAGGAAGAGACGCTTAATTCTGCAGCCCATAAGGGAGCACGGCGCAGCGTCGTAGGGGATAGGGGGAGTAGGAGGTAAAGAAAAAGAGCTCTTTCCTCCTCTACAATCACCATATATGTAGAGTAAACGTACCTTCTTCCGACGCGCGAAAGGCTGTGGGGGAGGGGGGGAGGGGCATGGAAGGGAGGCGACGTTTAGCTGCGGCACCAAGTGCGTATTTATATGAGAGGCTCCGGCAGCAGTCACCAACGCCGCACGCATTTTGAGCGAACGCGGGCAAAACGCCGACGGCGTCGACAACAGTTCTGCGTGTTGCCGGTGCTGCTGCATGTCCAAGTTTATACAGCTGATAAAGATGCTATCATTACTCCCTATAGCTCTCTTCAAATTTGCTATAGCAATTGATGCTTCGCCTTTCAGGTGAAACTGCGACAACTTTTTTTATTTTTCTGTAAACTTCTTTCTCAGGATCAGGGTCGCCTGTAAGTAATTGACCTCAATAAACGTACTCCTTTATAGACTCCAGAGGCTGACTGGCAATCCTCAATTCTTGTTCGTTTGCCAGGCTATTTAACATTATCTTTGTCTTCTGCATATTCGTCTTCAACCCCGCTCTTACACTTTCTCGGTTAAGGTCTTCAATCATTTGCTGTAATTCATACGCATTGTTGCTGAATAGAACAATGTCATCTGCAAACCGATGGTTGCTGAGATATTCGCCATTGATCCTCACTCCTAAGCCTTCCCAGTCTAAGAGTTTGTACACTTCTAAGCATGCAGTGAATAGCATAGGAGAGATTGTGTCTCCTGACCTGACCCCTTTCTTGATAGGTATCTTTTACGTTTCTTGTGGAGAACCTAGGTTGCTGTGCAATCTTTGTAGATATTCGCCAAGATATTCATGTATGCTTACTGTACTCCTTGATAACGCAATGCCTGTATGACTACTGGTATCTCTACTGAATCAAATGCTTTTTCGTAATCTATGAAAGTCATGTAGAGAGGTTGATTGTACTCCGCAGATTTCTCTATTGCCTGATTTATGACATGGATATGATCCATCGTAGAATATCCCTTCCTGAAGCCAGCCTGTTCTCTTGGTTGGCTGAAGTCAAGTGTTGCCCTGATTCTATTGGAAATTATCTTGGTGAATATTTTATACAACACTGAAAGCAAGCTAATGGGTGTGGAGCAGTGGTAGAATACCCAGTCTCTAATCTGAAGGTCGTAAGTTGGAATCCTCCTCCAATCCACTACATTTTCAGGCTTGGAGTGGCGCCTGACACCGGCAAAAAAAAGTCACAGGCCTGTGCAGCACACGCAGCACAGTCACAGCGTAAGCTGGTTGAGCAGCGCAAGAGTAGCTCCAATTTCGGCACCACGCGCAAGGTTTTCGCGGCAAAATGTCTTCGCCTCCATTTTGACGGGAACGATCTGAACTGTCCGCCCGGCGTCGATGCAGAGCTGCGGCTTGTAATGCTCTCTGCACAGCAGTCTGCGGATCCCGATGATGCCTGGTTGTAGCCGCGCACGTAGGTCTACGATTCGCTTCTTCATCAGCGGTTCGTACTTTGCGAGGAAATGCCATAACGTGTACCGAAGAGGTACCCAGAATACGTGGCGCACATCTCACATCAGAATAGCGTTGATTGCGCGCCTCGTCTGAATCGTATCGCGACTGAATCGCATCTCGTCGCACGCGGTGGTTGCGGGCACGCTAACTAAATGGCGCCACCACACTGGCGGAGGCTCGGGTCGTCTGCACCTGCGCGCCGGCCTATAGGGCGTGTATAAAGCGAATTTTCCTTCTGCGTGATAGCAAGAGCTTGTGTGGCTCAGTGATAAAGTATCTAACTCCCACGCAGTGGGCCTGGGTTCGATCCCGGCGGAGAGCGGGTAGCTTTTTTCGCATTGCAAGCGATAGCGGTTACGTGGCGGCGGCGCCATCATCGCGACCAGAAATGGCTATTGGAATGAGCCCATAACGACTTACGCTGTAAAATATCGCCGAGAGCTAGCGGGGCTCTACTAGCCCAGGTGAAATCAAATTAGGAAGGCCCACTAAGTTTCTTCAAAGTCACTCCTTCACCAGAGCGGGAATTGGCCTCCCTGGTGCAGTATTCGGCCACTACCTCGTCGTGACTCCTACAATTTATATATATATATATATATATATATATATATATATATATATACAGTCGAGTGCAAAATATTAGAGATCACGGGAGCGGCGACTAAACTGCATGGCTGCGCCTTCTGACGGCTGCGCGCCAAAGCTCGAGAGCGCGTACTGCGCACGCTCGTCCTTTCTTACCTGCCAGCCTGCTCGTTCGCTCGCTTCAATCGCGCGCGCGCACCGGAACGCGTGAGAGAGTGCAAGGTGTCACTTCTGCAGTCGCCATCGAATCGCCCGAGTGATGATGTCGTCATATCGTGACGAAAACACTTCATTTACACTGGCAGCGCTCGGGGCGCGCCACTCTCTGCGCCTTGCTTCTTGACGCTCCGCGGCGCAAAAAACATGCTTTGCGTCACTTTTTCTGAAATCGAGTTTTGTGATAAGGTCATAAAGCCGCGATGTCGTTTGCGCTCCACTTCCGGAAACTTAAGCATGATGCAATTATTTGTGGTACTCAGTCCAAATATCATGTGCCCAGACACATGCGTGAAACCACCGAATATCGAGCAGCTGGAAAGAAGAGCCACGGAAGAGAACGGGGAATCATCGCAGATTTGTTCTCAAAAACAATAAATAAAAAAAAAATCCCCGACGATTACCATAATTCCTTAATGATAATTTGAGCGCACCTATATACGTGTTTTCATTTCGCGATATATTGGATGGCGCGGACAATCTGCCTCACGCGGCGCGTTGCAAACAATCGAAGTGTGGCGCGACTGCCTCGCATAATTTCGAGATCGCGAGGGCCAGCGCGTGGGGGACGTGGGTGCGATGGACACCTGCTGCCGCCGAGTGACCTCCCAGACGGAGCGCGCTACTCTGCCCATACCTACTTCACCGTACCCTCCTGCGCTTTCCTCCTCGCGTCGTTCATGACCCTGCGGCACTCTGCGTTCGCTCTTTCATACTCGCTCGTTCGCTCGGTTACGCCGCCGGAAAACGCCGACGCCGACGCTGGCCGCAGGAACGGGTGCCTAATTAAGAGCTGTGGTCTGAAAAAAGTGAATGATGGAGATGCTAGGCGGTTTAGCGCTTTCAATTAATGGTCAGATGTCCATTTTTCGCAATGAATCGTTGACACCTGTTCCATTGAACCATTAAGAAAGGTTTACAAGCATGATTGAGCTTTTCGCTTGCCTTGTTCTGTAACATAGCGTACCGAATTCTATGCAAACATAATTCAATTCAATGTGCTCGATTAAAGTGAAGTCCCATGTCAGAACAAAACAAATTTTAAAACCTTAGTTCGACTCAATACATTGCGACATTCCGTGTTGCGGCACAAAGCGTGTCTGGCGTTTCACAGCCCCGTAGCTGAGCGGGACTATTTATTCTTCCCAATAAACTATGCATTGCATTGAAGTCAACCCGGCAGATCGGACACTCGGTACTTGCCGTCGTGCCTTATGCGATGATTCCCCGTTCTCTTCCCTGTCTCTTCTCTCCAGCTGCCTGATGTTCAGCGGTTTCACGCATGTCTCTGGGCACAGTGATATTTGTACTGAGTGCCATAAATAATTGCATCATGCTTAAGTTTCCCGAAGTGGAGCGCACAAGACATCGCTGCTTTCTGACCTTATCAAAAAACTTGATTTAAGAAAAAGTGACGTAAAGCATGTTTTCGCGCCGCGGAGCGTCAAGAGGCAAGGCGCAGAGAGTGGCGCGCTCCGAGCGCTGCTACTGCAAATGAAGTGGTTTCGTCACGATATGACGACATCATCACTCGGGCGATTCGACGGCGACTGCAGAAGTGACATCTTGCACTCTCTCACTGCGTTCCGGTGCGCGCGCGGTTGAAGCGAGCGAAGGAGCAGGCTAGCAGTTAAGAAAGGACGCGCGTGCGCAGTACGCGCACTCGAACTTCGGAGCGCAGCCGTCAGAAGGCGCAGCCATGCAGTTTAGTCTAAGGCCCCTTAGTTTAGTCGCCGCTCCCGGGGTCGCGCTAGCGCGCGCCCTAGAGGACACTAATAAAGTTCTTCATCCATCCATCCATCCCGTGGTCTCTATTATCTTGCACTCGACTGTACGTGCACCTAGGTTGGTATACGTTCTTGTTATGCTGGGCCAGACCGACGCCATTCTGCGGCGTCCTGCTCTTTGTCTCTTTTCTGCGGTGTGTCTTTCTACTTCCATTTTCACGCGTCGTTAACATCGTTTTCGTTGATCATGGGTCAACTAATGCACTCCACTTTCCGCAATCTTTTCCTCGTAGTCTGAACTGCAAGCTCAAAAAAAGTCTGTGAAAAAATCCGGAAGATGCCACGCCCTGTGGGAATCGATGTTATGCGAAGCAGTGTGCGTTGTGCAAAGAAAGTTAACGAAACGACCGTGAGAGCACCAGGACGTAGGCGGCTCTTTCATGACCTACACGACACACATGTCATGACATTCATGACATGAGTCCTCCGGAGTCCGTTTAGCTACACCAAAGAGACCTTAAGGCGAAAGCCTTAGTCATCCTTATTATTACGACTTAGACCATCAACCTTTAGCCTTTTTCTTCACTTAGTACTACATTCGAACCCATTCCTTGGTTTCTGAGTCTTAATTTTTTATTAATACTAATATTACTAATACTAATATTAATACTATATTAGTATTAATTATATACTATACTATATATACTATACTATATTAGTATTATATTAGTATTAATATTACTAATACTAATATTAATAAGTACTCGGTATGGGCCTGTGTAGCGAGACAGCAGTTTATCTGACAGGCCGACCTGATGCGACGGAGACCACAGAAGCACGAAGGAACCAGGTGGGAAGTGAACGTCTCAGTGTCGCCGGTCGTACAAACGCCTTTGACTCTCTTGGGAGTTCAGAAGTCTACAGAAAACATACAAAAGTTGACGGTGCAGCAGCTTCTCATCGTTATAACCGATACATCGTTAAAACTGGTATCGTTATAAGTGGCTTCGTCTGTATTTGCTCGCTGACTGCATGCAGCTGCTGCTTCGTACTTTGTGTGAGCTGCCTTGGCACCCATGCTTCCTTTCACACGTGGCCACATTGTCACTCTCCTTACCATGCCTAACTGGGCACGTAGTGCAAGTCTACCTTTTGCTGCCTCCCACAAAAGAAGTAAAGGATGGTTAGGCATCATCAGTAGCTGGCAGTCGCCTGCCTTTCTTTTGTTTGTGATAGGGTGTACCTTGTTGATGTGGGGACTTCTGCTGGCTGCTTTGGTTTCAGCTAATTAATGCTCTTTGGCTGGCCCAGACATGTATGCTGTGGCCTATTAAAAGCATGCAGCATATGCTTTCAACGTTACTATGCACTGCACAATGCACAGTGTCGAGCAGATACTTGAATATGATTATTGCACTTGTGTAGGTGGGCAAAATTTCTAGGCATGCACATGAATACGTTAGGACCATAATATTTGCTGTGGCTGCTTAACCACCACCTTGCGTTTCTCATGGTTAATAGTGTTGTAGTGAAGAAGAGGAAGAAGTGCTCTTGCGTCTGTCGCTGTGCGCGCCATCAGCGTTTGCGGACTGCCTCGATTGCGTGAGACGTCATTGTCTCATAAATCGTCACATCACAATGTGAGCATTACCAAATACTGAAAATGTTTTGCGGTAAGCTCCTCTGAAATAGTGAATGCACTGACTGTTAAGCACACGATCAACTACAGTTTAGGTGATAAACACATACATGTAAGCTGCATGGAGGCTAGGTTGTAGATTTGTTGCACCTGTTTATAGTTAACGGTAAGTGCTGCTTTAGCAGGTTTGTATTAGTGAGATTCCAGTGTAATGTACTGGTTCATTGGTAAGTATTTCCACAGTTCAAGTAAAATTCAATTGCATTGCACGCATTGTTTTTACATGGAAGGCAGGGCATGAATCTGCAGCAAAGGTACCGAACCTGAAGTCGAAAATTCGTGTAGTTTTTTTTTCGGGCACTATGCCTCCGCAAGAGGCCTCTCTGAAGTTGAGGCCGGCGAAGCCACTAAGAGAATTCGGATGTGGCTCTCCCAGAAGACGAGTGAGCTGCGGCGAACACGGCTGGCCACAACAAAAGAACAATAAATCCATTGTATTATCACCGAACCTGCTTATCACAGGCATAACTGTTGTCAATGCGATACTAGTGCAGATGCGTATGAAATTACAGTAGATGACACATGATCGCACCAGGACCCGCAACACAAGGAGGCGCCAGACTAGTTCACACCAGGACACACCAGAGCGGGTCACAGCAGTTCACGTCAGACCGGCCGGGTTACATCAGGTATGCCAGACCAGCCGGGTTACATCAGACACGCCAGACCGGCCGGGTTACACCAGAAACGCCACACCTGGCCGGGTTACACCAGACACGCCAGAAGCTGTGTCTGAAAAACTGCCTTGGCCTAAACTCCAGAGACGGGCTGGTGGATTTTTCAACTGGGTAGGAGTAATGTTTTGCAGGCTTCTTTTCTACATTCCTAGGAGAATATGATTTCGGAAACTCGTCTCGAAAATCTGTGCTATGCTTCCAACAAGTCTCCTGTGTGTCGCAATTTCACTTCCCACAAATACCTTACAATTCCATATGCTGATGGCTTGGCTCAAGGGAAGTTGTACCGTACTGTGCATCCTGACAGTTTATTTTGTTATCTCTAAATTCTACCTGGTATCCCCCTTTTTAATTCAATTCTGTTTACAACTTTTTTGTGGCTTACTACTTGCGCAATATTGAAACAAGACCGTCTAAAACAGCTTCCGTTACGTTCGAAAAACAATTCTTGACAAAAGTTAGTCCCCGCCGAATCGTCGAAAGTAAATTTGTTGTGCTTTACACCGTACACAACATATGAGGCAGAAACTCGGAGGTTAACAAAGAAGCTTGAGAACAAGTTAAGGACCGCAAAAAGAGCGACCGGAACGAGAACGAGAGCCTAACGTTAAGAGACTGGAAGAGAGCGGTGGGGATCAGAGAGCAAACCGTGATAACAGATATTCTAGCTGACATTAAGAGAAAGAAATGGAGCTGGGCAGGCCATATATTGCGTAGGATAGATAAGCGGTGGACCATTAGAGTTATAGGATGGGTACCAAGAGAAGGGAAGCGCAGTCGAGGACGGCAGAAAATTAGATGGGGTGTTGAAGTTAGGAAATTTGCAGGCTCAACTTGGAATCAGCTAGCGCAGGACCGGGGTTATTAGAGATCGAAGGAAGAGGCCTTCGTGCTGCAGTAGGACATCAGTACAGGCTGATGATGATGACACCCTATATTTAGGCCTGTTCGTTTTCGGGTAAAACCCGTTGTACCAGGTTTTTACACTCGAACGTGTTTCAGAAGAATCGGGTTAAACTCGATTTCTTTCCGAATTTTTAAACTCATTACTAACCTATTTTTTTACGCTGAACAGAGTTTGCGGTGCAAACACGTTAGCTACCCGGCCTCGGGACAACGAAGTTAGATCCTGTTGGCTTAAGGGAACTGCAATGACCTATAGGCTTCGTTTCACAAGCTGCGCACAGCAGACGCTATATGGCCATATAGCGTCTGCTGACCCACCGCTAACCCGCTGATAACCCACCGCTTTAAGCGCGCCTAACTCTAAGTTAGTAACTCACCATGTTACTCAACGTGTCGCTGTGTTGTGCCTCGCAAATGGAAGCTGTGAAGTCAAGAGAACTTTCTCTCAGCTGTGGTACGTTCAAAAATCGGACAGGTCTCGGATGGAGACCGACATGTTGTGCATGCAAATGTTAATGTATGTTAACAAGGATCTGTAAAAAATCGATGAACAGCTTTTCGCGATTAAAATGTTTAATTTGCTAGTAGTTATTGGTGCTCTTCACTGTCATTATTACTTATTAATTTCCAAACAAACGCCGAGCCTTGGAGTATTTACCGGAAGACGCTAATGTGCCCCCGATTACCAGCTTGAAACAGATCCCTAAATTTAGCGCGTCCGCGTTAAGGAGCTCGTCTTACCCTCCGATAAAAAAATTCTCCGAATGCAATGTATTTCTTAGTACACTTTTGGGTTTACCCCGAAAAAAACACGAATTTCGGAATGGTTGTACAAACAACCCAATTTCTCCCCGGTGAGCTTGAAAAATGGGCTTCAATTTTTACCACCGAAATGTAAAAGAATGTAAAACCCGAAAACGAACAACCCTACGTATATTCAATTAAACATCTATACAGCTGCCGATAACTCTTATCTTTCAGGCACACACACACACACACGCACGCACGCACAGACACACACACACACACACACACACACACACACACACACACACACACACACACACACACACACACACACACACACACACACACACACACACACACACACACACACACACACACACACACACATATATATATATATATATATATATATATATATATATATATACCGCTAACAGGCTCTCTAGGGCAAACGTGACTTCAGGTGACTCAGCATACTTTAAGTGATGCTCAAAATAAAAAGTGATGTGGTATTACAGAGAGGGAATCTGCTCCGAGGCAAATGCTCCAGAAAACTCACTCTGTCCTTGGCTGGAACAGTACTCTAACAGGGAAATATACAAAACGAAAAAGCACTTTTGAAGCATAGTAGAGAGCTCGCGATGGCTGAAAATACGGTTGACATCTAAGACGAGCAGTGTAGCTGAGTCTATATATATGCAATATGATCATATTGCGCAGTGATCCCAAATGTCGACGACGGTGATGATATTCCCGAGGTTCAGACGCGCAGCAGAAGCGAATGCCGAACAAAGGAAAAAAGATGACGCATTGCTGACTGCCTATGCAATTTCAAGGCCGTGAGTAGTACCATGGAGAGGAGAGTGATGTTTTTATGAATATTTATTTTGGTGTTGGGCAGTTTTCCACGAAATCAGTAGGAATCTTTCCGCAGTGTAGTTTCAGTTGAGCTCGCCAATCTTCATGTTAATAAAAAAGGTACTTGTTGTAATTGTCGCGTGGCGTTCCTGTCAGGCCGTGCTGGCAGGCCACGACGAAGTGGAGCATGCGAGACGACAACCAGACTCCTTCAGGAAAAAAACGTTTTTATTTTTCACGCGCCACCTTGCTCATGCCCCGAGGGCACTACTGTTTAGCTGATATGTGACGACCACTACACTAATGAAACTTGCGGAGATATTCAGTGAATAAGCCAATCCGCTTAACAGGCAGCTCAGCTGCGTTGCCTGAGTGATGTATACGTAAAGCAAGAAGAAAGCAGAAACGCCTTTTCTGGAGTCTAACTTCACGCTGAGTGAGGTTACAAAGCACATCGACTACTAAACAAATTTTTTGGGGGGTTCACATCATTTGAAAACATTGTTGTCTACAGAAAATAGTAACCTTTGACTATTTGGTAAAACCGATATTTTCACGCATTTTAGCGACAACAGTTACCTACAGGTACAATAAAATCGTGCCACTGGTTTCGAACTATGAGCACTAGGTGTGGAGACGATATTGTCATCTGATTTTGTCTTAGAGATTTTCGGCTGCTCTTGCTACAGACTGGCTTATTACACGTGTCGTCTCTGTCCAATGTACGTTCTCCTCATCACCATGACTTGCACAAAGTTTCTTTACTGCAACAGAAATAACGACAATTATTCACAATTTTGCTAGCGCGCTTATTAAGTTAAGCAAAATTGACGTGATATTTCTAGAAGTTGAGAAAGCATTTAACATTGTACCAAAATCGAATCAATTATCCTTCCAGCTTATCTTTTTAATTGGATGAGAGCGTATGATTAATCAGAAGCAATTCGTTTCAATGGATCGTTACTCCTCTAATGAACTGTCAGCAACCTCCAGAGCGCCTCATGGCAGTGTGCTGGGGCTTTTACTTTGTATATGCTTTATGACATCGCTAAAAAATTTCTCGCCATCGTTAAGTTACACTATTAACGACAAGCGTTGTTTAGTGAGGTTGCTTCCTACGAAGGTTCATTATTTCGTGCCTGTGACATTGAAAACAATTTTTCCTGGTGCAGTCCTTGAAGCATAAAGCTGAACTTCAGTATAAGTTTTATTTCTCGATAACAATCAAACTATTAAAATGCCCATTATGTATACCGTCAGGTTCTGATCCGCTCTCAAACGTGACCCAACATAAATATCTCGGAACAACGAGAACAAGTGACGTCAGCAGCAATGGCCACATTTCTAATGTATGCTACTCGTCTTACAGAAAACACTGATTAGATTATTGCCTTATAGTTTTCTCAACGAACGAACGCTAGATAATGCATGTATTGTGTGGAAACCAGATAAAAAAGTATCATTATTCTAAATGCCTAATTCAACGTAAGTATGTTGGATTCATTTTCTGTAAATTTTGACCAAGTGACTATTCCATCAGCCAGGGCTTCCAGGTAGCAAGTAAACATTAGCCAAGTGATTATTTTATTAGCCATTCCATTCGACTGGCCCATGGCCGGTGGTTGTCGCTTCACTGACGGCCGCTCCGGAAGCGTGTTCCCCAGGAAGCTTGTGCTAATAATTTACCGGTTAATGAGGCTTTTCCAAAAAATCTTGCACCAGTGCACTTCTTCGTGTGATTTACTCACTGCAGCAATGAGTTCATACCAACTCGTCCGAGGCAGCGTCGACAAATCAGGAGGCTAATGAATGCGACCATCGCGAGGAGGGTGTGACCGTTCACATTGGCCGGACCCGGTCACGCGCCAAAAAGCGCACTAAAGCTATGTTGACTTAGACCAGGCGCGCTAGGATCCAGGAACGCTTGGAATGGAGAGCTTTCGGCAGTTTTTCCTCTCTAAACTACAGAATAAATACGTGTATTGTATAAAGCACTTGTACTGAAGCCGAATGACCGCGCTTCGATGTCTGGGAAAAGAAGACGACGATGAGTGTGGTTGTTGTTGACGCTCTAGCTCGCGCTCGCCAGTAATATGACCTGCCTTTCGAATAGCCTTCGGCAACACCACGTCCACGCCTGCTTGAAGACCAACAGCCCCATTTTGCACTATTCTGTTATCCCGTGGACTCGTTCCCATGCCTCAGGCAGTATCAAAGATACTACCTTACTGTACCCTTTTCGTATCTTGTATCTGTATCATGTTACACTAGAAAAGTCGCGTATCAGTATGTGTGGTTTCGGTATATCTTAATAAGTATATTTTATCTTAAAGGGTCTCTGGAGTACTTTTCTAACTATTCATCGAAGGACCTCACTATTAAAGGACGTCGTTTCACGAAAATGATGCCGCAAAACGTTTTCCTATCCTTGAACTATAGCTGATGTTATCATCCCGTACCCTGCTTTCTCTCTCTTTTGGTTTCCGCTAGCGAGCTCGATGCTACACGGCAAAGCCTAGGGGTCAAAGCCCCGGCGAAAAGTTGATTGTCGTGGCCGCGAAAGAGCCACATCGCGGCACCCCGTGGCGGCCGCGGTAGACGGCGATATACACCGCACGCCGCTAGAATCTCCAACGTTACGCGGAGCAGACGGAGCTCCGTGCAGTGCAAAGAACAAATGATCTCTCTCTCTCTCTCTGTTGTTGAGATCGGAAACATATATTTTTCATTTATTATGGCGATAGCAATTATATGGACACTCCAGGCGCATTTCTGCCGTCGGCGTCGCCATCGCCGTCGCCGTGAGGTTCCGTATTAAGTCCACGGGCGATAATATCGTTGCCGCACGCCGTGCGCTGGACGTGTGTGTGAAAACATGCGAGGTTGAGCCGGCGATCGCGGCTCAGTCTCGCGCACGCTAGGGCGGGAAGCGTGAAGGAAGCGCACCGTCTCCCAGTCGCGCGCAACGTTCCGGAGGGAGGGTAGGTAGAGGGGGTGGGTGTGTTCGACTCAGCACGGCCCGAGCGACCACGCGCGCCCGCCGGGCCAGAGGGCTCCGCAAAGGCTCCGGGAGAAGGGAAGGGAGGGGGCCGAGCGCGTTCTGCCCGCGAGCGCCCACCCGGGCGTCTGTATCTTGAAAGCCATGTGCGGCGGGGGCAGAGTCCACCCTGCGCTGCTTTCGAGGCTTAGTGCGCCTTGATGCGAGCGGCGGCACGAAGGCCAATTCGCTCGTTGCTGAAGCCGCGCTTGCTAACTACAGCGTTTTGACAGCTACTTTCTGCGGTCATCGAGTGAGATGCCTTCATGTTTGCTTGTGCGCGCGTGGCACCATGCTTGCTCATTTACTTGGTATGCCTGTGTTTGCAGGTTTAGACAGCAGATAAGGCAACTAACCTCACTTCGTATAGATGTCCGCAATTTGCTATCGCAATCGCGTTTCGGGCGTAACTGCGACTAATTTAACTGGAAATTAGCAATCATATATTGCAACAGGCGCCACATAATTAGAAAGACGAAGACGCGCCATATCGTAGCGTGTACCAGTGCACCGTGCCAGCCGGATAATTCGTCTTCGTCTTTCTAATTATGTGGCGCCTGTTGCAAGGTGGGGCAATATTACGGAGAATTATCTCGCGATCACGAAGTCCTCTAACAAAATTGGTGGGTCCAGCTGCTTTGGATGAAACTGCATGACGATGTTGCGGAAGCGAGAGCAAGCGCCATAGAGCTTGGTGGCAATATGTAATCAAGGAGCGTTTTTTTGCAAGTCAATCATCAGCGGTGCGTACTGCTTCACCTCTGGCTTTCAACTCCACTTAAAGTGACGCACGGTTGGAACATTAAGACGATGTGACCGGCGTTTAGTTTCTAAATACTGTTAGTGCATATGACACGTGGGATTCTGTTCACCGCAGAATATGGTAATTACCTACCGAACAATAATGAGGGATAATTACGTATGAAAACTGTTATAGAAACGCGCAGTAAAATAGGACGCTGAAACGCTTTATTATAAGGGCGCAGAGCAGTGCCTCATGACAATGATAAATGTAGCATGAAGGAATCGCTGATGCAAGTGTACCTCGATATATCTGTTTGAGGTCTTGCCAACTTCATAGATTTTAGCGGACATGAAGAAATAGTACTTTGCTAGACCACAGAAAAAAGACTGACGTGTCATTAGAGCTATTTCTGAAGGCCGAAAATAAGATACCTTTAAGTCCGCTATTGTAGACACGCACCGAGACTTGGAGCAATAGTCAGAAAAACAGCACCTTAAAATACAAACTGGCGAGTATCGTATCGTATACGTTTTATGTCCAACTATTTTGTACCTGTATCTCAAATACTTCTCCCCTCTGTATCTTGTACCTGCTGCATGGTACATTTTCAAAGTATCTTTGCTCATCCCTTGTCCTTCCTGAGCCTCTTCTCGCTGCGGCAGTAGACTTGGTGGACACCGGTCGTGTCTTTCGATATCCTAGAACTCACAGCGAGGCGCGGTTCATGAGAGGTTCATTACAGTAAGTTACAGAAGCGCCAATCTCTTCCTCTTCCTTCTATCTATGCATGCCCGTTTGTTTGTTTTTTTCTTTGCTCGGCGGGAAGGATTTTACGTTTACTGCGTGAACTGGCCAGCGAGGTCTAGCCTGTGAAAATAACGGCAAGCGGACGCTTCAGGAGAGCGCCATTAGGTTATCAAAACGTTGGTGATGCAGCATCTCCAGGATACACTAGGGGCAGACGGAGAACCATAGCTGGAGCTAGAATAGTCCGTCTACGACGGCCCACTAAGAGGTCACCAACTCACACTATTTCGCCATCGTAATAGCGATGCATCTAAAAAAATTATCACTCATGACCAAGCTGATTGACCTCTTGCAAGCTACATCAGTGCTAGTTCCTGCTCTATATACTTTATTCCTCGATATTTCTTTCAACATTACAAGAAACATTTTTTGCCATGCTGCACGAAAAAATTATTCGGCGCTCCATCGCGATAGTAACTGCTCTTTTGTTCTTGTATACGTTAGCGATAGCGGGACTAACGCCTGCTTGATCTCTCCTGTAGTAAGTCTGAGTGCACTGAATGGGAGTATGCCCAACAGTGGTAAGCACCTACATCGGTTAGTTAAGAAAGTTATATGCTGAAGATTTCGCTGCGAGCCACAGCACAAACGAATGGCTGGAGATATGACCCCTTTTCAACAAGTTGTTACAAAACTACACACCAAGTTTTGAGCCAGGGGCGGGAAAAAAAGCAAATCTACTTGAAGTGGATGCTCATGGGCTATTAGGTATAAAATAAGTATTCACAAGAAAACCTGCCGCCAAACATTACTGAAACAAGAACATCGAAAGTTGAAGCTTCAACCCAATTAGCACATAAATATGGAAAGAAATGAAGGAGAGAGCGATCCTTATTTATTTCAGGGATGCAAAGTATACAGTTCGACGTGTTGGAATTCTTGCCTTGAAGTACGCCAAATGTATGGGGGTGCTCGAATCACTTGGACAAGGCGTAATGAGCTCAGATAATTAATTATAAGCATCATTTACATGTGCTCTAGAGGTTTCGCCAAAGCTTTGCGTCGTTCAGTCAGCAAGTGTGGCAACTTTCATTGAATTAGCGGGTTGCAGCACTTAACTGACTTCATGCGGCGGCATGGCAATCAAACGCCGCGGAGGCAGGATGAGGCATGCTATAAAACCGTCAGCACGTCACCAAACACGGCTGCGCGAACGAGACCGCGGCGATAGGTGCTCACGTACACTTTTAGCGCAAAAGTACAATGTTTCCTCCAATAGAAACAGTTTATGAGCCCAGACATATACAAACAGTACACATTACTGCAGCATAAGTGCGCTGGCAATTTTTAAAATGGATAATATGTTTTCAAGGATGTGCGAAATCTGCTTTCCGGCATGATCTATTGAACTGTAAGTCAGTGACAAAGAAGCTTAAAATCTTTTGTAGTGCATTTATTTATGAAACCTAATTCCATGGGCGGAACTCACGAAATATCGTTAGAATATCGGTAACGTTCATACCCATTATTCAGGCTCTTGTTACTTTCCTTCTGAATCCTTGCTCATTTTCTTGTTGACATGACAGCGTCTGCAACGTAAGCAAGGAACACATATTATTGGAACTGCGGCAGCCACGGTAAACAGCAACCCTTGGATTCCTTGAAACACCACAGCTGTAAGAATGACTCCTTAAAATCCTGCTAGTGCGCGAGCGATATACTGGAGGGATTACAGCTGTGTTGAGTCGTTGTTGCACGAATTTACTGAAACCGAATAGCAACTTATTATACACTATCTGGAAATTCCTATTTGTGTACTTTACTTTAGCACTGGCAATACAAAATACTTATTCCTAATTAGTACAGGCGGAAGGATAGATTCGGCTTCCAAATATGTACAACTGTTATACAGCAATATTTAAGGATGACAAATTATATTCCGGCTGTGGTAGCCCACTGGCTATGGTACTGATCTGCTGAGCTTAAAGCCACGTGTAGAATCGCGGCCGTGTGGCTACATATTGATGGAGCTGAAATGCAGGAACAGTCCTGTACTTTGATTTAGGTACGTGATAAGCAACCCTAGTTGAAGGTGACAAGAAGTTTATTTGGCGCTGAGAAACTGTGGCCAGGGGGAGCCGAAGGCTCCGTTGACATCGTGGGCGGAACCCTAGGTGGCTAAAATTATTAAGAAGACATCGACTACGAAGTGCCTCATAATCAGATCATGATTTTGGCCCGTGTAATCGCAGAATTTATTTTTAGTTGAAAATGTGTATGAACTTCAATTGAAGTTAATGAAGTATTCGTCATGTACTCGTACGACCAGCCGGCAGAATGCATATGATTTCCAGCGAAACCCCTTCTACATGCAACACTGACAGCGAAATCCTGTGCGGACCGCTACGGCGTTGGCAGTCAGTGGCACATGGTACTTGGTTCTAGGCTGACCACAATGGCAATTCAGGTTGCATTTGTACTTCAATTGTTCTGATCTTGCTTTTATCTGAGGGCTGGTATCTTGTCTTTTGAATGTTGGCATAAGCAATCTCTCAACTTTTAACGCAATACATTAATTTGCGCGTACTGACTACTGACTAGCAATATTTTGAAGACTTGTAATAAATGCATCGAAACTCAACAGAAAACGTGCCACGCATGATGCCTAGATGCAAATATCTTTGTAATAAATTGAGATGCTCAGCATTTATAACCGTGATTTGATTAAACCAAAAAGACCGATGACCAAAAGATTAGTACAAAACGCTCCAACTCGTGGAACACCACGTCAAGCGTAATGCTCAGTGAAACGAGAAAAGTTTTTCAAATAATGCTTCGTCCAAGTTCGAAAAACGTGGCCACCAAAATCGACAGGCTCTCACGCATCAGAAACATGTCCATGGATGCTTTCATTATAAGCTTCTTGTAAGTGCAGAAAAAGCGCTAAAGATACGTTTCCCGAGAGCAAGCTGTTGCGTGGTCAACCAGCCATGGAATCCTGGCAAATTTTATAGTCTCGGAGGGTCGGAGCATCCTTTCCATAATCCTACCGACCTAACCATCAAAAGCGATAGTATGGCACGATATGTCAAGCAGAAATTTCCGGTTGTTATCATATAGACTAAGCTGTCGGTTCTTTTGGAGCGAAGCCATATGGTTCACGCCATACGAGTAGCCATTTTTAATCCATCTTGAAACATCAGCGCGCACACAAGAAACGAGGACACAAGGCAAAGGTAACAGACAGGCTCCGACTCGCAACTTAGTTTATTTTTTGAAGGGAAGTTACACACATATATATATACCCAATCTGACTAAAGTGAGCATGTGCAAGAGCATGCGGAATAAAAATAAAACTAACAAAGACATCTTGTCAGATATGTGGGTGTAACTTCCCTTCAAAAATAAACTGAGTTGTGTGTCAGCGCCTGTCTGTTACCTTTGCCTTGTGTCCTTGTTTCTTGTGTGCGCGCTGCAGTTTCAAGATGAATAGCTGCCAACTCGCCGAAGTTTCAGTACTTTTACATTCTTAATCCATTTTTGCCATTCACAAAAAAGTCAATGGTCTTGTCAATTTTCGGTACTCTTCATTTCTTATTGACAGCAAGGCTCGGTTCTTTTGCCCAGTTTTTTTTTGCGATATTGCTCTCAATATTGAGACATGAATATCTAAACAAATGTATTATCGTCGTTCTCCATGAACCTGCCGTAAATTAGGCGTGGCTTCTTGCAGTATACGCACGTATTTTTCATGGTAGCTCACGTTTTGAAACGACCGAAACATTCCTTGATCAACACAAAAGCAAATCTGAGCGACCAATCTTAAAGGATGCGATGGATGGATGGATGGATAGGTGGATGGAAAAACATTATTATTATGGTCCATTGGGTCGTGCTAGTTTACTAGCCCGAAGCGGGATGTCGCAAAATATTCGAGAATACTAAGAGGCTTGTCCCTTTGCACCCACATATATGCCCTAACTGGCCAAAGCGTCAGAGATATTTAAAAACAGGCAAGACGCAGACATAGAACGCATTATCTTGTAGGCTTACGCCACAGAAGCGAAGGAAAAAATGTCGCAGTTTCACCCGAAAGGCGAAGCATCAATTGCAATAGCAAATTAGTAAAGAGCTATACAGAGTAAGGATAGTAATTTGATCAGCTGTATAAACTCGGACAGGAAGATGAAGAACAATAATAGAAAAATACCACAGAGGTATTGAATGAAATCGTAACTAGGCTGATCTCAGAAGCAGCAATTGAGTGGGAGGTAAGGCACCAAGGCAACAAGCCGGTTAGCTCTCCCATGTAACAAAGGACCTAATATAGAAACGGCAAAACGTGAAAGTGTCAAACTCGAGAGATCAGATAGAATTCGCTGAACTGTCGAAACTGTTAAATAAGAAGAAAGTAAGGGATATCTGAAAGCATACCGTGGAAAAGATTGAGGAAGTAGTAAAATATGAACGCCGCATGAAATCAGTGAGAAGAAAACTTGGCATAGGACAAGGCAAAACGTATGCACTCAAAGATAAGCAGGGTAATAACATAAGCAATTTCGATGACATAGTAAAAGCAGCGGAAGAATTCTATGCTGACCTGTACAGTGCCCTGAGAAGCCAAGCTACTTTCAATCTAAGTAGTGATCAACAGGATACAGAGGCTCCTTCTATAACTAGCCATGAAGTTAGAAGGGCTTTGAAAGACATTACAAGGGGACAAGCAGCTAGAGAAGATGGAATAACAGTCGATTTATTTAAAGTTGGAGGAGATATCATGCTTGAAAAACTTGCGGCCCTTTATACGCAATGCCTCATGACTTCAAGTGCACCAGAAAGCTGGAAGAACGCCAACATTATACTTATGCATAAGAAGGGAGACGTTAAAGAATTGAAGAATTATAAACCCATTAGCATTGCTTTCAGTGTTGTACAATATATTCACCAAGATAAATTCCAATAGAATCAGGGCAACACTTGACTTCAGCCAACCAAGAGAACAGGCGGGCTTCAGAAAGGGATATTCTACGATGGATCATATCCATGTCATAAATCAGGTAATAGAGAAATCTGCGGAGTACAATAAATCTCTCTACATGACTTTCATAGATTATGAAAAACATTTGATTCAGTAGAGATACCAGTAGTCGTACAGGCATTGCGTTATCAAGGAGTACAGTAAGCATACATGAATATCTTGGCGAATATCTACAAGGATTGCACAGCAACTTTGGTTCTCCACAAGAAAAGTAGAAATGTATCGATCAAGAAAGGGGTCAAGCAAGGCGACACAATCTCTCCGATGGTATTCACTGCAGGCTTAGAAGAAGTATTCAAGTTCTTAGACTGGGAAGGCTTAGGAGTGAAGATCAACGGCGAATACCTCAGCAACCTTCGGTTTGCAGATGGCATTGTCCTATTCAGCAATAGCGGGGACGAATTTCAGCAAATGATTGAGGCCCCTAAAGGGTACTGACACAAAAATTTGAAATCGAGACAACTTGCGAGATCGATTTAGTTGGACACACACACATCGTCTACAATATATCAGCGGCGAATATAGCTTAGAACATATTTAAAATCAATCTTAAAGTACGTGCGCGCAGCCAGCCGCAAAGCACAGCACCTCGCGACATTGACATCAAGGATGGATTGCAAACAATCGAGAAAACGCTACGTCACGAGTTTGCGCTGCGGTCGGGGCGGGGCCGGCGACCAACTTTCTCGTCGCTGCGATCATCCCCGTGCTTTTTACAGCGTAAGCTGTTATGGGATTATTCCAATAGACGTTTTGGTTCGCGATGGTGTCCGCCGCCGCCGCCGTTGGGGACCCTAACCGCTATCGCTGGAATTGCTAAATAAGTACCCGGTTCCCGCCGGGACCGAACCCGCACCCGCTGCGTGGGAGCCAGATACTCTACCACTGAAGCACGCAAGCGCTTGCTATCGGGCAAGAGAAAAATGCGCAATAAGTGCTGCCTAGGCACGCGCACAGGCGCAGACGACCCGAGCCTCCGCTAGTATGGTGTCGCCATCTAGGTAAGGCGCCTGCAAACACAGCGTGCGCAGGCGCAGACGACGAGATGCGATTCAGACGAGGCGCGCAATCAAAAAAAAAAAAAGAAAAACGTGATCCCCAGCTTCCGCCAGTATGGTGGTGCCATCTAGTTAAGGTACCTGCAAATGCAGCGTGCGCAGGCACCGACCACGAGATGCGATTCAGACGAGACGTATTCTGGAAATCTCTTCGGTACACATTATCGCGTCTCCTCGGAAGGTACGAACCGCTGCTGCAGAAGCGAATCGTAGAGCTACGTGCGCGGCTACGACCAGGCATCATCGGGCTCAGCAGACTGTTGTGTAGAGAGCATTAGAAGCCGCAGCTCGCCGTCGACGCCGGGCGGACAGTTCAGATCGTTCTCGTCAAAACGAGGCGAAGAGACATTGCCGCGAAGACCTTGTTGTGCGTGGTGTTGAAATTGGAGCTACTCTTGAGCCGCTCCACCAGCTTACGCTGTGAGTGTGCTGCGTGTGCCGCACAGGCCTCTGACTTTTTTTCTTTCTGATCGAGACGCTGGCCTCCTTCGCCGCTGACGGCCGCGCAAACATCGGCCTTATTTGTTTCTGACACGAGATAACTCTTAGAGTAAATTGACCTCGAAAGTGTGCAAGTTGTGCGATAAGTAAATCGTTGGCGTGATTTTGGCTCGTAAGCGGTCAGCGCAGGCACTGCAGCAATCGTTTCTACGAAGCGGCTCGCATTGCTAACATGTTTTCTCATCGCTACCAACGGCTTCGGCAAAACTAATTGTACTGTCAATTATGAGCGTCATAAATGTGCAGACGGTAATTGTGTTTAAGAATATAGGTGTTTTATTACAAGCTGCGGACGGATCGCAAGCGCCGTCGGCCCCGGATCAAAGGGCCAGCGAGGTGGGCCTATACCGTTTCCCAGCGATCTCGCCTGGCATGCTCATTCGCTACCGTCGGCGTCGATAAGCGGCAGAAGTGGTCTGAGTTCGTGCGTGCTAGTGGAGGCTTAGAATGGACCTGTTTAAGAGCAGCCAGATTTGTTCGCTTCATTTCGAGGCGCGCTGAGCTTAGAGCAGTCCGATGATCTACCACCAAGACTACGTAGCCCCAAGCCGGATGCTGTGCCGACTTTTACCCCGCCTTGTGTCCTGCTCCAGAGTATGCTTCATTCTCAAAGCACCCTCGACGAACATGTACTACTTGTAGCCGTGAGCATACACATATTATTGCGATAGCAATTATATGGAGACTTGAACCAGATTTCTGCCGCCGCCGTCGCCGTGAGGCTCCGTATAAAGTTCAAGGGTGATAAAATCGTCGCCTCGCGCAGTATGTGCGACTGAAAGCGCGCGGAGGACGCGTGCCTTCACGGAGAGCGAACGCACAGCGGAGACAAAACGCGACGTCCGTCGCGCGGAAGGTTGTGGGGGTATGGGAGGGAGGGCGACGCGGTGCTGCGGCCCCAATTGCGTATCTTGCAACCGGACGCAAGGGTCTCTGGCGACGCAATCTCCCACGCGCAAAGCGGGAAGGTGGCGCGGGAGGGAGGGGGGCGGCTTCTAGTGTGCCAACAAATGCGTTCTTGTACTTTGCGCCTGTACCGGCTGTCGGTGTTGTCGCGTGCACCGTACCTTGAAAGATCCACACGGCTCTGACCTTTGTATGCGCTGTGCGTACGCTGCTGTTTCCGTGTAAGCGATAGACCGCAAGAACCGTCGCTCACTGCGGGTGCCGCGCTTCCCCACGCCCCGTTTTGACAGTGGTTGTCGGCGGTCATCGAGTCTATTCATGTTTGCTTGTGCGCGCGGACACCACGCTTGTTAATTCAGTTAGTAAGAGAATGTGTCAAGTTTATGCAGCCGATAAACGTACTATCCCTACTCCTTATAGCTCTCTAATTATTCGCTATCGCAATTGATGCTTCGCGTTTCGGGCGAAACTGTGACATTTTTAATATAGCTGTCGCTGGCTGCACTTTCCGAGTCGCTGCTTTGTAGTGGATCGAATCAAAAGTGGTTGGCCACGTCTAATACGGTGGCGACTCCCGCATGGAGGAAATAGTCGCAGCTGCACGGCGAAAACGAAGCGTAGCAGACGAACTAGCAACACGAAGCTCGCGTGCCAGCGAGCGATTCGGGCTTGCGCAAGTCACAGTTTTGTGCAATCAAGTGCCCACTGTGTTTACAATTCCTCTTTTCCCATCTCGTTGCTCTCTGAAACCGAAACTTGGACTGGTCACTGCAAACATGACTCCAAATAATTAATTGTCGCGCTCTCAAGCAAACGAGGTTTTGCGCCGTGATTACTGGGTCATTAGCTACTTATTACCGCAGAAAAAACAAGATCGAAATTTTTTGTGTCAGTACTCCTCTATCCGAGAAAGTGTAAGAGTGGGGTTGAAGATTAATGTGTAGAAGACAAACATAATGTTCAATAGCCTGGCAAGGAAACAATAATTCAGGATCGCCAGTCAGCCTTTAGAGTCTGTAAAGGAGTACCGTTTATCTGGGTCAATTACTCACAGGGGACCCTGAATATGAGAAAGAAATTTACAGTACAATAAAATCAGGTTGCAGCGTATACGGCAGGCATTACCATATCCTGACTGGGAGCTTACGACTGTCGTTGAAAGGAAAAGTGTAACGTTGCATTCTACCGGTGCTAACATATGGGGCAGAAACTTGGAGGTTTAACAAAGAAGCTCGAGAACAAGTTAAGGATCGCACAAAGAGCAATAGAACGAAAAATGTTAGGCCTAACGTTAAGAGACAGGAAGAGAACGGTGTAGATCAGAGAGCAAACGTGGATAGCTGACATTCTAATTGACGTTGAGAGAAAAAAATGGAGCTGGGCAGGCCATGTAATGCGTAGGATGGATAACCGGTGGACAATTAGAGTTACAGAATGAATACATAGAGAAGGAAAGCGCAGTCGAGGACGGCAGAAAACTAGGTGGGGTGATGAAGTGACGAAACTTGCAGGCACAAGTTGGAGTCAGCTAGCGCAAGACAGGGGTAATTGGAGATCGAAGGAAGAGGCCTTCGTCCTGCAGTGGACATAAATAGGCTGATGATGATAAACTTCGACACATTCGCTTACTAACTGAATTAAAAAGCATGGTGTAAGCGCGCACAAGCAAACGTAAAAAGATCACACTCGATGACCGCGCACAACCGCTGTCATAACGCTGGCGTGAGCGAGCGCGCCAGCAGCAGTGGGCGAAGGTTCGTGGGTTTTGTCGCTTCAACGGAAACTGAGCAGTCGAAAGCACAGCGCATGCAAGTGTAGGAGCCGTGTTGCAGATCGCTTTCAATATACGATGCGCACGACCGGCCGCCGCTGTGCAAAGTACAAGTTGCTCGGAGAGCAGATTCCGCACTCCCTTCCCCCCGTGCTGCCTTCCTGCTTTCCTCATTTCGCCTGCGAGATTCTAGTTCCCCTTGCGCCCGGTCGCAAGATAAGCATTTGGCTCCGCAGCTAAACGTCGCCTCCACTCCCTCCCTCCCCCCCCCCCCCCCCCCGGCCTGTCGCGCCACGAAAGGCGTCGCGTTTGCTCGTCGTCGTGCGTCCGCTCCCCGTGAAAGCTTGCGTCCCTCGCGTGCTTTCACGCACACATACAGTAGACAGCGCGCGGGGACGATTTTATTACCCTTATATTTTACACGGAACCTCACGGCGAGGGCGGCGACGACGGCTGAAATCCGCTTGGAGTGTCCACATAATTGCTATAGCAATAAAAGAGACCTCTGATCCGAACCAACGCCAGAATACAACAGCCAGTCGTGGCTTCACGTGCCATGGCCAGGCGCCGTCTTTATTTTCTACTCATTTGGGCGCATACTACCCTCGTTCTTGGCCGAAGACGCTGTAGCGGGTCGCAGGAGGAAGCAGTTTCAAGAGTATAAAGACAAAGGTCTCCACTCGTAGTTGATGCACTGCTGTAAGACAGCTCCGATGGCCACGCCGGATGCACCCAACATCAACCGAGTGGGGTGTTGCTGCGCGGATGGATAAGAAGCACGGCATTCGCGACTGCTTGCTTGGCGGGCGAATGCTGCTAACCATGCCGTCGAGCAAACTTGAGGCATCAAAGCCAAGCAACAACGGCGGACTGCGGGCACACCGTTAGTGACGTCGTTCTCTCCGTCGCAGCCAAACGTGTGTGTAACCGCATAATTGAGAAATACATTAATTAACCCTTGGGATTAACCCAGTGTGATACACCGAGACAGCACGTTTCAGCTTCACTGGTTAACTATATTCACGGAGTGGAAGGGCCGACGAATTTTTAAAATTAGAGATCAGTTTCGATGTCTGCCTTGCAATGAGTTTCGATATCTCATTCCAACTTTGACCTTGGAACTTGAGCTCAGTCACAACAAAGCTAATGTAAAGCAGCTGTTATAGTACATACACCTATGACGATAATTCGAGACGCCACTCTTTAGAACACAATGTCTTTCCTCAAAAAGCAAGATACGATATATCCGCCTTTAGTATTATCCCCTAACTTCAATGCATCAAAGTGAAATCAAGAATTGGACATAAACCCGTCTGGTCGGGAACATACATGACAACATTTAAAAGGGAGACCGATCATGAAAGGGCGGTGTCCGTTTTTAATGGTCGGTGTCCGTTTTAATTGTTGTCAATATTTAAAAGCTGGACATCAATATCACAGAGGAGTATACAGGAAGCCGCACTGGTTTTCGATAAGTCAGTCACCCTGTACAAGTACACTCTAATGAATGAAGATAGAAGACGAACAAAAAATCCATCAGCAAAAAATGACTTTTTTAGAAAATGAATGTTAAAAGAACGGTTGATCCCTCTTTCCTTGAATCGGTAGAACACGGAAGTAAAACGTGCCTTCACAGAAGCTGTTGCATGTTTATTGTACGTGAAGAATTAAGTTGCAAGTAGCCATTAGCGGCACCCTTCCACTGCGCAGGGATCCTCGACAATTGCCACACAAGCGAAATTTGTCGAATGACGCGCGACCAGGAAACATCCCCCGGAGAAGCTGCATTGCACTTTCAGGAGCACTGCCCAATTCTGCAGTAAACCATAGGTGTTCGAGAACCGTACAAGCGATACCCAAGGGGCTGTTAGTAAATAGCTTCGTGAACTCACGGTCTGCTGCAGTGAAAGGCGCACGATTTGCGGGTTGGCGACCATGTCACAGGTTTGCTTGGTGCGCGGCGTCCTCTCCAATTGGCGAGAGGCGTCGTGCTGCCCAATCTCTTCGGCGAATACAGCGAATTTTGGTCCAGCTCCGTAGTGTCTTGGGTAGCCAGTTGAGTTGCGACGCGCTCAGCTTCAGGAATGCTTGTGGAAGAGTTTGCAGTGTGCGCCGCGAACACACGAAGGCGTTCTGCTTCACGCTCGCGTGTCTCTTGCCAGACGAAGCAAGATTCTTCCGTCGACGCCGCTGCCTTTCTGCGCCGCTTAGCGCAGCAGTTTTCTTAGGGCCATCGCAAGCGAGGCAATAGGCGGCGTGTAAGCACTGCTGATGCATGTTGAAGCTGCACTCCGTAGGCTCATCGGACGTGAAAGACAAACCATGTGTGGAAACTGCGTCATCACCTCAGCAGAACGCCAACACCACGGCTACACCACGCTGTAACCTGCCCTGCGCTCAAATTACTCAAACACTTTCAGTCGGCATTCGTTAGTGTCATGATACAGTACTTCGCTTCACCGCTCCTTCATGGCGGCTCCATCCTTGCCAAGACAGAGCAGTTTTTACGTGTCCCATCCGTTACTGGAAGTTGATTGTAGACCCCGACATAAATCACTCTCGTGTTAGAAATAATGGTTGCCGTTGTGAAGCTGCACTACGCGGGGAGCATGCGCTAATTTCTTTCTTGCAAAATGATCACTTTACTGTTTTTTTACATCAAGTTAAAAATACCAGATTTATACAACGAAAATTGTAAGAGGACTTAGAGGGTGAGTCTCGGAGGCGATCAAAAATAGGTAATTCATATCTTTTTTTTTTCATAGAGCACAATTTTGAGACATAATACTTAAAGTGTTTCATGAAAAAATCGCAGCCTTCTTTATCACTTCTCTGAAACATCTAAGGAGAAACTGAGCACAAAGCACTCTATTACTGAACGCTCGGAATACTGGTTCTGAGGTTTTCCAGAACAGGAATAAAGCTCTATACTGCCAGAGGTCACATAATGTTCGGCGGACTGCAATATAGGTTCATTGGATAGCTCAGCGCAGAGGAAACATATATCACTTGGCAGTGCAACCCATATACTAATAGATGAAATTTTGTAGAGCATTTTGCTAGTGCAGTGTCCCTGAATAGAATTAAGGTAATGCAGACAAATCCACATGCCTAGCTGCTTTCAGCGATTACGTGTATTTTTTTTCTTTGCCAATCTAATGCGCTGGTTGTGCTGGTGGTGGCAGGGGTGAAGGCCTCCCAGGGAGAGAATTCTTACAATTTGCTACAGTGGGAGAGGGTGGTGACGGCCGAGCATGGACGGGGTTCTCCATCGAGAACGAAAGTCATATTGTGGTTTGTTCAGCTCCGGTTGGACACAGTGCAGCCCAGAAAAACGGGAGAAGGATTTTGCAAATGTGCAACCAATGATGTAGTTGATTCAGAATGATTGTTTTTCACACATTTAAACATAGAGCTATATTACATCTACAAGTGAACCGTAGCCAAACGCATAAATTTAGTTCCAACGCCGTAGAGGAATGGGCTTGTCGGTACGTACGCGAAAAGGGAACAGTGCGAAAAGACGAAAGACAAAAATGGTAACACACACTAGCGCTTTTGTGTGTTCCCTTTCTCGTCTTTCATCTTTTCGCGCTGTTACCCTCCCGAGTATGCACCCTGTGCTCGAGTATGTACCCCTGTCGAACATAAATTTAGAGCTGCGAAAAATGGTCATGAAACTCTCAACTTAAATTTCGGTCAGCTGAAGTACGTCGACATTACCAACGCATACTATTTAGCAATGTGATGCTACAGCTGAATAAAAATCAAATAATTTGTTCATACGAGAAAGTCTTGTTCATTGTCTTAATATCATCCTCGGTGAACTGTATGAAGTGTCTCGTTCCGAATCTGGAAGGCAAGAGAAATGGGATCACATTTCCTCATTTACGACGGACCGTACAAATGAGCAAAATGTATAAGTTCGGGGAAATTTTATTACTTCATTGCTTTCATTTGTATGCAATGGAGGTATGAACTTGAATCTACATGATACTTTTTAAGTCCTTTTTAGTCACTTGTGGTATGTAGCATATTTCTACTCTTTGAGCTGGAATATTCTAAAGTGTGGGCAATATTTCAACGAGAAATCAAAAAGCATATCCGACGAATCGCCAAAACTACACTAAGGTTTATATTATTTGTTTTTGGCACAATATGATATTGCTGAATTGCAGCACGGCTATTTCAGAAGGAAGTTCAATTGAAAATAATTCTGAAGATGACAATAACGTTGAGATATGCGTCCCCAAAATGTGCGACGAAATGCGCTGACACTCCCGTTATTTTGGAGCCTCGTTGAATAAAATTTACAGCAGACTATTACGACCTTGCAGAAGGACAATCCTTCCCTGCGAAACTATTTCGCTTGAGTAGTTGCAATAAGAACTTGAGTTGCCCGTAATTAAAAGCACGAACTCGAAAACGTTATCCGGCTATGGCAAGCCCGTTTGAAACCTTGCCCATACATAAGGCATTCGAGCACTTATTAAGGATTTTTTACGAAGGCAGTAAATTATCCAAACACATTTTAATTCACGTGAGCACTAACATAGCGGTACCACTCTTTTTGCTAGATTTCATCTTAGTGGCATTCACTGCGCTACCAAGGTAGCAGGATTATTTCGCCGTAGTTTGTAAAACATATCTCTAATACTCCGAATCACTACGTGCGTAATTTACGTTAAAATATGCATTTAGTCCACGCACGGTGATCAACGTTTATTATTAGCGGCATAGCCAGCACCTAATTCTAATTAAAATTAAACATGGTGCCTTGAATAGTTCACTGATGACAGCGGGGGGGAAGCTTACGAAAACCTGGCATAACGCTTCAAAAATACACAATAAAGAGGCTTCATTAGCATGTTCCCCCTAGCTTCCCAAGTTAGCTATGGCTGCTGTCTGCTTGGTTGGACACTATCTCGACTAACACACACACACACACACACACACACACACACACACACACACACACACACACACACACACACACACACACACACACACACACACACACATATATATATATATACATATATATATATATATATATATATTTGTGTGTTTGTGTGTGTGTGTGTGTATCAAGGCTTTATGGACGTGGAAGGAAAGTACTGACGAATGGGCTGATATAAGCATTGGACTCTCACCGAAAATAGAACGCGTGTAGGAGAGCCTCTGTTCTGGGAAACAAAGAAAAAAAATATGTTTTCCTATCTATACTTGATCAACTAATGTCGGCTCAACCGGCCTGTTAATAAAACAGTTCATTTCATTTACCGAATGTTTATAACTTTATTAGTGCGGATAATTGTCTGCCACTTCGTCATTGTCTGATAAAACTCTGTTCCCAAGAAAAGTTAGGTTTGCCGAGATAAAAGTTAGTGTTCAGCCTGTTATCTAGAACCAGCACATTATAACTTTTGCTGGCCGTGCCTGATAAAGTATGTGTTTCAGGTTCAACAGGTGCCACTGTTGGCCTTGCGTCAACCCACACCATTTATTCTTTATAAATTCTGACTAGGTTAAAGTAGTGCCAAAGATTTTAAACTTGTAGCAAATTGTTATCAATACAAAGAGAAATGGACGTATGCTTACACTGGTGTCGTCGCTTTCACAGTCTTCCAATAACTACAATTTCCTGGTTTCTGTACTACTATTGCTGCGCTGTTGACATTACTGCAAAAAGTCCCGAACGTGGAGAAAGCTGCAGAGAAAGCATTATTCTGTATTGCGCAACACCAAACTTAAAGGTTCTCATTTATGTAAACTCAAAGACTCAAAAACTTGCCTCACAATTTTTAAAAAGTGTGTGCACACTGCTGGTCGTTCAATAAGAGGCAGAACGCATTTGAAATTGGGGTCAGAATTACGTTTATATTCAGATGTGATAATGATTAGCTGATTTATCCTTGAGTGCTTTTACCAAAAAAGCATTCATTTTATTATGACTCGAGGTAGTAATTGTATGAGTAAATAAAAATAATCTTGTTTAACGAAATAATCGGACAGTTGATGGTCTATAATCGACTTTGCCAGATGAAAAAAAAGATAGCGCAAACAAAACACAGACTGCACAAGGTACCGCTTGTCTCCATACACAGTCGGTGTTTTTACTGCAGCAATTTTTTGCAATAAGGCAACTTACCCTAATTAGACAATGAGATCAAGTCATTTGAGGAGTGTATAATTGATTCAACACACAAAGGCAAGAACGCTGGCATGGGTAATTTCTGCAGCGTAATTAATCGGTGTATTTTACTCGGAAAGCCAAAGCTCAAATGTCTTTGAATTGCCCTTAGCGGATGCCCGCATTAGACGTGACTGTTTACACCTCAACGTGAGGCTCTAAACCATCGTCTTTATCAGAGTGCGATTTCGCTCCGTCATGCTTATAAACAATACGAAACGAATACAAAAACAATACGCTAATAATTATATATTCTCTATAGAAAGGACGGTTTAACGAATGTTTCTTAAACGTGTGGTGTAGCATATATTATCACCCCTTTTTCATGTAAAAATAACAAAACAGGGTACATACTGCAAACGTAAGAATTGCCGTCTCACAGTGTCCGCGACATCGGCCATTTTAAATGATTTTCAGTGGCAGCAAGATAAATTGTAGAACAAATAAAAACAGCTTTATTTCTCAGACTAAGTGTTTTATTGAAACAAATCTGTTTTATAACAACTTTTTTCATTAGCGCCTGCTGGAGGTGCGCGTCAGCAGCAACCGCAGCAACAAGTGACGCGTGGTGTCGTGCAGGCCAGCGTGCTATCGCCGGGTATTTCTGCTTGCGTTCTTGCCGCGCGTCGGAGTTGTTTGCATCAGAACTCTTAGAGCGTGTACATTAATCGACAAAAACAGGTCGAGTCCAATTGTCGGGCTGATACTTGAATGTCGTGCCCATGTAAGCGCTAGCCATTCGCGTTAAACAAGTGTTGAGTCGGACTGCGGCGCCCCTACAACATACAGGAGATAGGTTGACCCAACCTAACCGATTTGAAGGGCACATCTTAACGCGGTTGGGTCGGATTGATAGTTCCGTTTACAGCGATTAACATGACGCACTGGCTTATCTTTGGCCTCGATGCAGGCTGTCGCAACAACATCGACCCGTCAGGTGTTTCTTCTTTTCTTTCTGGGGGTTTTACGTGCCAAAACCAGTTACGAATATGAGGCGCGCCGTAGCGGAGGGCTCCGGATTAATTTTGACCACCTGGGGTACTTTAACGCGCACTACAATGCAAGCAAACGGGCGTTTTTGCATTTCGCCTCTATCGAAATGCGGCCGCCGCGACCGGGGATCGATCTCGCTACCTCGTGCTAGAGCACTGCATGGGCCGATTTTTTCAGCCCTAGCCCGGCCCGGGCCCGTTTTTACGTTGGGCTGCCCGCCCGAGCTCGACCAAACGTGTTATAGCGAGACCCGGGCCCGGAACTGATCTACGTTTCCCGCTTTACCTCAGGCCTGAGCCCTGCCCGGTCCGACACCGAAAAAGACCACCGAGCGGCAATGAAAAAAGTAAAGAAGAGAATGAAAGGAATTTATTCTTAAGGCATAAATACAAGTGATATGCAAATATGAACACCATTTGAGAGGTCTGAACGCAAATACTGGCGTGAAATGTAGTACGAATGACCCTGCCGAGCAGTATCGCCAGCAGTTTCGAACGGCGCGACCTTGATACGGCCGAATCCACTTCGATCGTAGCGCCGCCACATTATTTTTCCGCGTAGGGCGCCTCACTGCAAAGCATGCGCCGCCCCAGCCGCTCGTCCCACTCAACCGTATTCTAGTACACTAATAAAGCCGAAGCGCAGCCACGACCGGTCATGAGCGCAGCGCATGGATGGAGTAAATGGAGAAAGAAAGCTTCTCGTTCCTCCGTGGTGCAGGGTAATGCGCTGCTGCTAGGCGGCCGGTTCAGAACATGCGTGCAATCATGACTGAACGCATTGCCATGTATTAGTCGCGTGACGAATTATCTTAGCATTATGGTTTTACCAATTCGCCTTTGAAGAATCAGCAAGTCGCGAACGCGCTTACACCGCGCTGAAAGCATTAATTACATTGATTTAGGTAAGGAATAGGATGGCATCCTTCGGATTGAGTTGACTTCGGTCTTTGTGGACTTTTACATTCTGTTCAAACAGCGCAAAATACGACGGAAGAAGAAAAGAGAAGTACGCAGGAGCAAAACTGTTAGCTTCCAGCTGCGCCGGGGCAACAGGTTTTTCAGGGTCGAGACGCGCGAAGATAACTCGCTGCATGTTACATGCACACTACGAGGAAGTCCGAGCCCGGCCCGAGCCCGTGAAAAAACGGCCCTACCCGTTCCCAGCCGGCCCATGGGCCGGGCTGGGCCCGGGCTTTCGGGTAAGCCTGAGCCCATGCTGTGGTCTACCTCGTGCTCAGCAGCGCAACGCCTAAGCCACTAAGGCACCACGGCGGGTGCCCCATCAGGTGCGAGTTCTTGTAAACACTGTTAAATAGGACTCTTTAAGCCCGAATTCTGACTCGAACCGCCTCTGTCTGGCTCAAGTTTTATGTAGACTGTGGCTTTCCAGTGGCAATAACCATCTATGCCTATGCTATCGATCTCTGGTTCAGCTACCGTTGCCACCTTGGCCCGTACCTGCACAGCTTGCAAAGATATCTTATTGTGACTTCAGAGTATCTGGGTGACCTTTATTTATAGATATCGCCTGCTTAGTCAGCCGGAATTTCATATCAAGAAAATGCACGTGTCGAACAATAAACTTATTGAACCTCGGTGAGATGCAAATAAACTGCGTGGTACAACACTGTTATTCAGGCACAATTATTGGTGCTTGCAACTATTGGCATCGTACGTATGTAGGCTCTACATAGTACGCCGATGTGTTTCCAGGATATATATATATAAATATATATATATATATATATATATATATATATATATATATATATATATATATATATAGTAATGAAGAAGAGTAGCTTGCGCCTCAGCGGCATCGCCACTGGCATGAGCTCGTGGTTGCTGTCCTTAGCCGAACGCTTGTGACTGCTCCCCGATCGCCTGCGTTCATTGCTACTAAACCTCTTAGCAATATATACATGTAGAGCCTACATACGTAGGATGCCAATAGTTGGAAGCACCGATAATTGTGCCCCAGTAACAGTGTTGTAACAAGCAGTGTTACAACACTGTTATATATATATATATATATATATATCTTTATTCGTGAGGTCTCTCTGTATATAACACAAGAAAGGACCACACATGAGCAATGTTGCTTCAGTCGCACTTAATAATTCATCGACACCCTCCAGAACTTGTGCATGGATGTATTATCTTGGAGGTAGACAAGTAAATTTACCCTATAAACAGTGACTCAATTATTTGTTTCGAAATGAATAAGAATAACTAACACAAACACTGCCAATCGACAAATTGGATAACTGTTGGCATATAGCCGCCCCTATTTTTTATTTCTTGGGGATATTTAGTTCGGAGAGCCACCTTAAAAGCGATATTCTGACCAACAATTTGTGCAATTAATAGCAGCACCGCTTTCCTTCATATTAAAAGAATCCATTACGACATAAAACTGGTACATATAATGTTGACAACATGCGACCTTTTAATTGAAAAGCGGAACATACGGAATAGATTCCGTCATTTTTAAAAATAATTTTCTTATTTATCTCTGCCATTTCTTGAGTGATCGGTCATGTGCTACTTCGCAGGTACTAATCTGTGTTTCTCCTCCAAAAAAGGTGTATATGCCAATATAACCAAATGGTACAAAACGCCTAATTGGATTTAGAGATTTGTCATCCTACACCTCTCATCATGGGTGTTTGTTCCACAGTCATCATGCATGATGACAACGTCAAGATCGCTGGGTCGGCACCTCACAGTGCACAGCCACGTCATTTAGTGTTTGCATTTAGGCATTGCTTTTGAAGGTTTGGTACATAATTCGGCAATTATGCTTCAGATTACGCATTTCAGATTATGCAAACATTTTTACAGTTTACATTTTGTTTATAAAATCTATTGTTCCGCTTGACAAAAGTTTTGTAGCATATATATTCCAACATGTGGGTTGGTTCTGCACAATTTTTTCCGATTTCACTGCTTTAAATTTCTGTCTGTATTCCACGGTGTGAATATTACGAATAATACATGTATTTACCTGTGAGTGAATGATATACGTTGCCAAAGATAATTTTTGACTACTCTTACCGACAACCATATCTTTCGTTTCTCTGGCTATTCAAGCTGTGCGTAGTAAAGGCTGCACCACAACGGCATAAAAGACACCGGCGATTAGCACACAAACTTCTTAAATTTCAATGCAGAAGGTACGGACTTCTGTACAGTTGCTTTCTGCACCCGAGCTGAAGTGGAGCTAGCGCCGAAGTACGCAAAAATAATTCTGAATGCGAGATCAATTTCTCCATTAATTTTAGGATTCGTGCCTTTCAGTGGTATCACTGAAAAGTATCAGTGGCACTGAGCAGCTCAATATTAAACAGCAACTATAGATGGCTAACAGACAACGTAGCCGCATAAAACATGGGTAAAACTGCTTGTATTAATGACACGATGACGTAAATATGAACTGGTGTAAACTTGTGCGGAAACTAATGTTAACCGCAAAGTTAAACGGAAGTGAAAGTGGAAGGAATGACAACTTTCTGTTAGCGAGAGTTTAACACACAACATCGACATGACGCGTGCAAAGAGCCACCAGCCATGCTACTTGGGGTGACCGTCCCACCATCCACTATGTTGGGTACTCCTACTCCTAGGTGTTGTTAACATCACTCATGATACATCATTTTTAACGACCGGCAACAAGAGTACGTGATTTGCCATTTGCTTCGTACGAAAGCACGAGGCAAATGACCTATAAAAAATCGCTTGTCACCTCAAGCCATTGCTGCCTTGATGCATAAGGAGGTAACGTAATGCTATTGCGTTGCTAAATAAGTGGTCAGTATAGATCGTGCTGAATTGTAATTATCTACCGCCATTTTCTTCTTTTCAATACAGTTCTTATCAAAATCTTTAAAGAGCTCCCCACATAAGTTGAGCAATGTATTTGCCTTTCGGTTTGCTTACTTGAAAATACGCCTGGAATGGCTGCACCCATGTAAGCTTTGTCAACTGGTGTCTTCCTGCAAGGAATGTAATAATTCAACTTTTTGAAACGGAATTATAATGCTTGCCCAACGTGTCAGTACCAACGTGTCATAGACTATTTATACCTCCATTCACAAAGAAAAAAAAACCTACAAAAGCACATCGACTGCCCTAATCTGCTAAATTTACATAAACCTGCGAACACGGTAACATGGGCGTGCATACAGATCACGCAGGTAACTTTCATTTAAAGAATAGCCTCGCATGGAAAGAATATCGTGGTTAGACACGTGGTTAATGTGAAGCCGGCCGCAATGTCACCGCGTTTTCATCGCATTGGAGCTTTAGAGAACACAAAGTGGTACTTTGTAATTGGTTATTCGGATGCCTCAATGCACTTGATCAGACCTTGTCAACTCTTAAAAGTCAATGCCCTTTCTCCTTGTTGTATGTTTTGTTCCTTATGGTCGACTTGACAAGTTTCAGAAATCAATGAATAAAACAATGTACATCACAACGAGCTTTGAGAATTATTGTTATGCGAAGCATTTTGCCGGTAGCGGACCACCTAGCATTATTTGTGGTTTTCAAGAGCGTTTTACTAGATGGCGAAATATGTTCATGTATGACGGTCAAGCCAAAGGATCACATGAGCGCTTATGCGATGACAATGTCGTGCTGGCGGAACCACGACAATGTATGAATGTACTCGACTGAAGAACCGTTACAACCACTCCATTCCAACCTTAGCCGACACAAAAAGGCAGTTATGTGTCAGTAAGCGCAGAAAAGCGTTAGCCCCCTTCAGGAAATGGTGTGGTAAACGGGCATAATCACGCGCAATGAAGCAACACATTATTCATAAAGACACAAGCCAACTACAGCGATAAGGGGCACTATAACGTAAGATGATTCCAAACTTTTTGATTCCAATTCCTGCAATCAGCCTCCACGATTGGTCAAAACATTTTCGGGCCACTCCCAACTTCGCCTGTGTGTCACGCGACGTCACAAAAACCGCGATAGCTCCCCATCTGGTATAACGTGTACACACTGATTATGCATGATTAAACCGCACAAAAGAAAAAATAATCATTCCTGATTCGACGCCTTTTCACCATTAGCCCTCTGCTATTGGTCCAATGTTTTCTGGCTACACCCACTTCACCTGTCTGTCAGGCGACCTCACAAAACCGCGAAAACTCACACGTCAAAGTGACGTGTACGCGAAAAAAATGCATTAATATACCGAACGAAACTGAATTTTTTTTTTTCTGATAGCCACAGACTGCCCCTTTCTGAAAGGAATCGGCTGCCCGCCGATCGCTCAGGCCCTCGCTACTCGCACCTGCCGGTGAGAATGTATTTGCGCATGATAAACCTTTTTGCGCGGCAGCAAAACGTTATCGAGCCCTTTCGGCGTGCACACGACATCGCTCTGCGAACTCTTCCTTGTTGAGGATCCATTTTAGCGCCATTCTTATCCTCCCATTGCATGCCGCCGCGATTTTCGACTAGCCACCACAAGCTAAGTAAGGCGAAGCGGACCAATCGGAGAAGCCGGCACCACCCTCTTCATGCGATTATCTATTTTCACTGTGCTGGCTCAGACCCATCGAATCCCTCTCCACTAGACTGTGCTTCTCGCCTCTTATCAGGCAATTAGATAAAAAAAACCGCTGAGTGTACATAATGTTACTGGTTTTGAAAGCGAACAAAGGTGACCTGCTATAAATGAGGGGAGTGTTGGATTGGGTTGTTCAGGCAACGCTGCGGGTCACCGCCCGATGCTTGCGTCGGCGGTTACATAAAATTGACGTCAGGAGTTTGGAATCAAAACAGTTTGGAATCATTTTACGTTATAGCGCCCAAGGTTTGCATTTATTCGCCCATTTCATTCCTGCCTTTGTTTCCTAATGAAAAGTGTCGCACACTACCTGCTCTCAATTTTCTAAGTAAATTGTTCCTATATGTTACACGACGCTCTTCACAATTGTCTCAGATCGTTGATGCACACGAGAAGATCATGCAAGCCTCTGTGGAATAATGGGTACAGCACAGGGCTATTGCCGGGCATGGTTTAAATATTACTACCATATATAATTTTGTACTGCAGATGCCTCAAGTGGGGCGTGGCCGGCGCCTACTTTCCAGAAAATGCCTCGTATGCTGAAAAATAAAGCCTAATCAAGCCGTAATAAAAATTACGGCGGGTGCTTAGAACTTTCAATGAATGTGAAGGCGAGAGCCTAGTTGGACTCATAGCGATGTAGAACGAAGCTCTGAGATCACGCGGCGACGTATACAAGGCGCGCGAGTGCGCTGCCAGAGTGCTACCGCCGTTTCCAGAGCGTTCTACGTTCCTCGTATACCTCCTCCTCCCCAGCGCCGCCGTTGCCCTTTCCATCAACGCTCTCCCGCGCCACCGCTGACATTTTGTTCCTCCCCAGCGCCGCTGTTGGCCTTTCCCTCAACGCCCTCCAGCGTTGAGCGCGAGGGTCATTATAGGAATGGTAGCACATAATTGCATTTGCAAACGTTAGCACTAACCCCATTACTCCTTTCCGATTCCACGCACCGCCTCATATTTACTGTAGTCCCAAAGTCCTCTACCTTGTAATGTTACTGCATTCCGCTTCCCGTTCCTCAAATGGAGAAGAAGGAGCTCAACAAAAACGCCCAATTTAGTCGGCTCTCACTCACAAGGGCGGGCATCGAGATATTACTAGAAGCAGGCATAGAGCCCCTCTTCATGCCACCAGAGAAGTCGCAACTATGCACAAATGCAAAGAGATCAATAACCGTTGATCCAGTCCGAAGAAACATACTCCCGACCCACAACGAAGGGCGGAGAAAAGCGAGAGTGAAGGCAATCCTTGACAACATCAAACGGAACGAAAGGCAAGTCCTCTTCGTAGACGCTGCCAGATATTGGAATCGAGGTGCCTATGCGGTCTCTGTGGTGGACGCCCATGGCTCACTCGTCAATGCAGCCACGGTAGTTACCAACTTCACTCACGAAGCAGAAGAAATGGCCATCGCGGTGGCCCTTAGAAGCTGCAATGGAGCCTCCGTCATTTACTCGGATTTAAGAACAGCCATCAGAACCTTCTCGGCGGCGCTCCTCTCTAGGAAAGCAGCTACGTTGTCAACAAAATCTTCTTCCAAGAAACGGGAGGAGACAACCTCACGTCCCCACACATCAAATGGTTCCCGTCTCATTCTCTCCCACACCTAGCTCAAGAAGACTGAATTTCATCGACTGAGTTGAATAGCCTACCAACATTTTTTTTGCCAATTATAAGAACACTGTCGCTGATTGCTCCCCGCCAACTTCACCGGGATGTTCCACTTAAAATACAAGTGCACTAAGATTACAGCTTCATAATGTGGGTGCGAGGGAAAGCGTGCGAATGTTAGCCGCGAAGTATGATGGCTTGATGCTCTTATGTTTGAGGTTCACGTGACGAAGTTGCACCAGGGTAGGGGAGCGAGGTTGGAGGTTAGCAGGTTAGCGCACGTCTTTTCTTCGGGTCCGGCTGCGACTCACATGTCTGTCTGTGCGACTGAGCGCATACCCGGCCCACGTTAATACATTTAACCCTCAAACCTTATCTTGGAGGCAATCTGCGGCGGGTGAGCGAAGTGTTTGCTCCCCGGTGCCAGATAACCGACAGCGTTGTGACAGCGAGCGATCGTTGCGTGTCATAGAAGATGTGTTTATGTTTGTCTGCTGGCGTGTGACGCCATGCTTGGTAATTTAATTAGTAGGTAAATGTTTACTGTAATATATATGGCTGAGAAAACTACAAACTTTACTTTGTTTAGATTCTAATAAGTTGCTACCACGGTCACGGCTTCGCCTTTCCAGTGAAACTGCAACTTTTTCTGTGAGCGTTCCATATTTCAACAGATGTCTCTTCCCTTCAATGCCATCGCAAATGTAATTTTTTGTCTAACTCCTCATCATTACGTTCTGATTTTGTGACGTCTTGTCATCTTCAACATTGCCCGTCAACAACTACCAACCTCGGTGATCCGCTTCCCCTTGTTGTCCAACGGGGCTACTGTTACTCGTATCGCCCTCTACGTAGAAATGTCGGGTATTCTGTTTCTCATCCCGAAGCTTGCATCAAGAAATCTGAGGTAATATTAACCTGGGGTCTGCGTGGACCAGAGTTAGCCGGTGTCGAGAAGAGAGAGAAAGTGGGGTGTAGGTGAATGCGGGCGGCCCTTGTTACTGTTCTTCCAGAGACTGGAGTGACCGCTAACGTACACTATAAATGGGTGGAGTGTATTGTGTATCACCCCTGTGGGGTGGCCTGCAGGCCGCTACTTACGATTAGGCTGACAGGCACCTCGGACTCAAGATTGTTTTAGGGCAGTCATTTTAATAGTTCACAGTTTTGTGACGCTGCAAATACCAGACCGGCGTTATTATGGGCGCGACTGCAGCCCTATCGCAAAGGCACTCGGTTGGATGCGGGCCCGGGCACACGTCGGAAAGTGCTTAGGCAACACTAGTCCAACAGAGCCCCCGGGATATACCGGGCCCTGGCTGTTGCGTAGTCCGAAGCCGTGCATTACTCTAAAGTGAAATTTAACGTAAAACGTTTTCTCCCCGGCGGACACTAACAGGTTTCTCCCACGTTCCAAAACATCAGTTTATGATTATGTCCTATTAATGCTTCTATGATATGGCACTAGCAATATTATGTCCACGAGATTGGCTGGGTACACAATGTTAGTATCAAATAAAACGCTGCAGCTAAAATGATAAGTGAACATGCATCTTCGAATCGGTAAAAATATTTATTATAGACTGTTTCCACGATGGAGACTATATACTGGAATCGATGCTATTAACATTTTTTGATGAACGTACTAAAAAAAACAGCTCGCTGATATCTTCAGAAAGAAAATCATTCAGCCGGCCGGCTTTAAGAACGTGTTATTTAATTCCAGCCCCGCCTCTGTCTAGCTTATAAAAAAGGTTCTGCGATGTTAGCTCGTACTTAAGATTGCACATATATTAAGCAAAAACCACATGAAATAGTCTTAAACTACATCTTGTGCGGTAGATTACATGCAGTACATGCCATACACTGGATACAAAGAAAGCATTAGATATGGTGGCTCACGCAAATATAGACTCTTAATTGTTTATTGTCAAAGTCAGCTAGCTCTCTATGACGTTTAGCGCGGGATTGAGGTCCCAGTTTCTTGCATTCTCTCCAAGTGACAGCGTGCGATTGCAGATGCTGTGTTGCACTGCACTCCCCACCCTCCCGTTTTAAGCATCGGCCCACATCCTCGAGATATTTCATCGTAGCTGGTAACGCTACGTGAAAACTATTCGACATTGGACCGCCGTTATATTCAGCGCTTGTCAAAGAAGGCACAACAATTCTTCACCGGAGTACAAATGTCATCGTTAGGATAAGTGTTGCTGTCTCTTCCTCCCGAGAAATACCAATGCAAAGGGAAATAGTCGGGGTGGTCGCTTGATTTTTGCCTAAACCCATCATTGGCCACTTTCTGCGGGCAAATGTACGACATGGTTCCGGACAGTTAATGGTTAATTAATCGTTCAATTTGTTTACACGCGTTCCAAGAGCTCATGAAATTCCGAGCCTTACCTACATCAAGTTTTCATTCGATTTTGCATGCATAACTTTAGAAGGAAGCATTTCCTATGTTAGGCAAGAACTGCGGAAGAAACTATATAGGAGACCTCACTGTTCAATAACTATTGGTGCTCGTAAATAAAAAGAAACATTGAGAGCCAAATAAACGGATTACTTACTCTGTGTATAAATAAACAATGCTGTCGTTTGTCAAACCTATACTTTGTGAGTAGTTCTGTAAGCGCTTCAGTGTGGCATTTCCGTCCAGCGCTTTTTCACTGGCCTCCCAGACCTCCAGATCCGTATTCTGTAAAATAAGTGGACCATCCCATGTACGTGCGAATGAGGATGCTTATCCATGCTGCAGAATTAAATCTGCTTTATTGAACAGAGCATAATTGGAAAACACTTTTTCAACTTTGTGGAACGAATAGTGACCATATTAACTAACGTATTTTTATCTCTCATTTTGGCTTCGATATTTTGTTGTCATCGTCATCATTTCACTTGCACGCGCTGCAGATGAAAAGTATCTCCGCTCAAGTAGCACTTTCAGTTAGCACAGCATAAGCTAAACGAGTCATAAGGCGGAAGAATTGCTACTCATCAAAGAATCCAACAATTTGCAACCCACATTTGAATGAAGGTATATATGTCAAATTTCGCGGAACCTTTGAAGGTATGACAGAAGTAAAAGGTGCTTTTTCATGAAAGTTCAAAATACTAGGTAGACGTATTTTCCTTTAATAGAATAATGAAGGTAAAAGCGATGACAAGCGCTTACAAAGCAGATATTTTCAGTGGCTACCACAAGATACCACATGTCATAGCTCTTTCTCAGTTTTATACTCGCTGTTGGCTACGAACGCAACCTACTTGGCTGTCGGAAATCTCATCTAGTCGTGAGAACTGCTGCATTGTTCTCACATGAATGTGTTGATGTATGGATGTTTGCAGTGCCATGCAAACTTCCATACAGTGTGACCTCCGCAGTGTGGTATTGACCTGGTTCTTAAGGTTGCTGGACTTTAGAGGATTCGTGGTGCCCACCGAGGTCTCTGGGCACACAATTCCTTCGGCGGCGAAGATCAAACTACTTGCCCAGCCATCTCGCACTTTACCAATGGTGCCCACTAGGGGTGTTGTCAGCCCGAAAATTTTTATAGGACCGAATTTGTTCCAAGCATTGGTAACTATACAAGGTGGATTATCTATAGAATACTCCATGCATACTTTCTGTGTGCGTGCGTGTGTGTGTGTATGGGGGGGGGGGGGGAGGGGCGGGTGTGTTTTACGAAGGGAAATGTGATAATCTCTGCTGCCCATTGGGAACTAGGCTCAGCACCGAAGTTGGAGGGGAAGGAGGAGCGACAGAGGATAGAAATGGTTGGTCGGTTATGTAGGGGAACACGAAGGAAGACCTCCGCAGTGTGGTATTGACCTGGTTCTTAAGGTTGCTGGACTTTAGAGGATTCGTGGTGCCCACCGAGGTCTCTGGGCACACAATTCCTTCGGCGGCGAAGATCAAACTACTTGCCCAGCCATCTCGCACTTTACCAATGGTGCCCACTAGGGGTGTTGTCAGCCCGAAAATTTTTATAGGACCGAATTTGTTCCAAGCATTGGTAACTATACAAGGTGGATTATCTATAGAATACTTCATTAGGTCACGCAAGTGGGGACTATTTGTCACAACGCCATTCTTAAAGGAATGCTATTAAATGATCTATCAGCATCATTATGACCTTGTGTTCCTTTATATGACAAAATTATTCAACTGCATGGTGTTTGAGTAGATTTCACACTTGTAGTTAAAAGAGGAAAAAGGAGTCATAGAATTAGCGAAAGCAAACATTTTGTGCAAAACGAAAAGGAACACGAATATGAAAAGATGACAAGGTGGTATCCCTCAAAGAAGCCACCCACAACATCTACGACTACCTTGAGGCGGCTCCAAAATCTGACGCCTTCAACCTTCACGGTGTCTTGAAGGAGAGCCGCAAAATCCGCCCGAATCTTGTCTATAAGCCGGGCCCTAGTTTTACTGGCACGGCTTTCGGTTACCTACTCAGGCTCACCCCACACATATTTCATAGAATTGCAATCAAATTAGTTAGGGTGCCCGACGTTCGGATCGGTTCAGCCGTAAAAATTCCCGACAACGTTTGAGTTTTTACGCCTGTATGACAGAGAGCCGAGTCTGCACTGCCATACCTACGTAGGGTAGGGTCGTGTGGCAGTCGCCCTATCCAGACAAGGCTCCACAAGAGTTTACAACAGCTCCACATAGGTATTCCAATTGAGATTGAGTCGCTGTGGAAAGAGGCATACAGGTGTCACATTACCCTAACTGGAGACAGATACATAATACCACCCTACTTTGGAGAAATTTGGTCTTGCTCACATGCGGAACAGTGATCATTATCTTCAACCACTGCTTGGTTGCTTCCAGTGCACCTTTGCATTTCATGTCATGTCGCTCTTGTGTTGTTTAAGGTGCACTAAGCAGCTGTTTTGATTCCCTAATTTCGCTGCCCGGCGCTAATCATCACGATGCATGGCAACTCTTTTGAAATGTTTTGTTGGCTTCCTCGCGTCCGTTGCAGTTCCTTTTGATTTTATGGACTTACCAGAAACAAAACATCAAAATGGTATGTAAATCCAAGCAATAAATCTGACTTTGCATATTTCTATTTATTTACACCAGTTGTTGGGTTTACCCCGAACACCCGATATTTCCGTGTCCCGCAAGCTCTCCCCAGGTGCTGTCGAAATCCGTCATACGCCGACCACCATCACGTGGTCAAACAACTTCCCTTGAGTTTCGGAGAAGCCGACTCGAAGACAACGTATTATCCGGCCGATTAAGCGATGTTGGCATCAGTCCGTCACTGTTTGCTTTCTTCTATTATGGTTATATTGTCAGCTGCGGCCTCGGTGTCGATGGTGGCAAGTATTTTACCGCTCGGAACTGGGAAAGTTGCAAAGTTGCTGTGGTGTGATGCGTTGATAATACAGAAAGGTGTGGCGCACTGGGAATGTAGCACGCTGAACTTTCCTTACCGTAAATCAAATCAGTAAACGATTTTACTCTGTGTCACGCGGGAAATGTCACGTGCACCGCCAGCTGAAAGAATGACGTTGTTTAAGTGTTTTAATCCAAGCGCGTGCCTCTCCTTACTGCATGAGTCTCATAAGATGGGTAAGCTCTAGACCCGATGTTGTATATTATGCAAGCACGAGGGTTTTACTAAAATCATTAGCGTCGACTTGTACCGTTCTATCAATATAGTGATGCAGGACAATGGATGAGCGCACCCATTTCCTCACGGCATGCACCCGGATGAGATGCAGCTCTTACGCTGAAACTCTGGAGGTAAATGCTGTCAGACACAACCGCGCTGTGTCACGTAATTTAAATTCAAGCAAGCGCACCATCCAGCTACAGCAAGTCGAGAACAAATGCATGCTTAGTGAAACCGCCATTCTCTAGAAGTATAAAATTGTACTCATCGCTTTGCCGGTACATCGGAAATGCTAGTGGACAGTGTTATACCTTCTGCCGGAATATGCGCTCAGCATGCGTCGCATTCTCACTAATCGTATTTAGACGTACACGTTAAAACCAAGCACATTATATGACATCACAGGTAGACTCCTCACAACGCCCCCAAGAGGGATAAAGAAAATAAATTCGGCAGCGACACTTAACACTGCTTATGTGTGGAGATGCGAAATCTTTTCAATTACTTTGCCGAACTGTTTTCGGTAAGTGTGGGCATTTTGGCGCTCCCTTGATTCTTCGTCTGGGGCGTACTTCCGTGGGCGACCGTCGTTTCACAGTAGCCGCTGAGGTACACACTACAGAGTCCGTCGCAGTAGAGACAGCACCAATGAAATCCCAAGGACAAGTGACGTGCGGGATGAAGTGCGATCATCGCATAAACTCAAGACGTGGCGTCGAGAGTCCATCGCAGCAGACACAGCGCCGATGAAATACTTGGGCGATTGACACACGGGACGCACCGTTCTAGTTGCATACACTTATGACGTAACGCCACCTCCTGCCCATTGGCTGCGCCGTCACGTGCCCAATGACGCGCGGACTAGGCAACATCTTTAGTCAGCCAGATAGCTGTGACTTGACGTCTGCAATGACGCACGCACTAGGCACACTTTAGTCAGCCAGAACCGGGTGTCCCCGTGGAATCGTAGAAGTGTACTTGTGTCGCACTCGGGCTGGCCGGGGTTCGATTCCCACCAGACTGTTGCTTGAACGAGTTGCTTCAACGAGCAAGAGCCGAGTCGAGTTAAAACGTGCAAGAGACTGCAGCAACAAACAAAATAATTTTGTTCCTGCTTGCTGATTACCCGACGAGCAGTCGACGGAGTGGCGGCTACATAAATCACACCGCTTAAAACGGAAGCGCTCTCCAGTGCTTCCGAGAGCAGGGGCGGAAAAGTAGCAGACGAAGCGGGGCACGCGCCGTCCTTACGGCTCTAGGCATATTCGCCGCGTTTACATGTCGCCGCCAGTTAGCGCCGTGCGAGCCGCTGGCCCCGCGCTCCCGTGTTCCCTCTTAGAAGTGGGCCGTACTGTACCTCTTAAGTAAGTGATGCGCCTATAAAGGGAGCAGCTGCAGTGCATCATTATCTATCTTGAGGGCAACTCCAGCGATTTTTCGAGGTGAACAGATCTGAATAAAATTTGCTGAGTGCTTTCTTCTGCAACCTTCCGTCATTTCTTGAAAACATAAGGCTTGACAGTTGCGGAGATATTTTACAAATGAATTTCGTTCATTCCCTCGTACTACCAGCCTTGCCTACTCCTCAGCAGCTTGTCACATTGTAATATGACTATGACGTAAAAGGTGGTATACACAGAGCATAATGGGAATGTCGCACTACAGAGCCGAGGGGTGAGCTAGTCATAGTGAGTTGGTGTTTGGTTTGAGAAGTTGCTGTCGTGAAATGTAGGCGGGAAAAGATGGGAAGCAAGTAAAGTTGCGTTGTTGGCTGCACGAACTTCAGCCCTCACCATCCGCACACACAGTCTGAGCCAATGGTTTAACCTATCGTCATCAGCCGAGGTTAGGTGTGTCGACTGACCTGAAGCTAATTGTGCCAATAAGATGAAAAAAAAATCTCTGCTTCTGTAGTCAGTTTTGACCATACATATTTGACACAAGCTATTCTTCGTTTCGCACATTGCACACACAAAAAGCTAGAAGCGACTACACGGCGCGCTGACATCATGTATACGTTGCTGTTCTCCAAGGCTGCCGATCGCATTCGCTAGGTACTTCTATAAATTAAATCTCTACATACACGTGTGCAGTATTACATATGTTTTGCCGACTCAATATTCAGCTTCTGAGGTGCACTGTTTGCCTCGTATCCCAAATGGACAGCAAGCGAAACCCCTTCGATACAGCAGCGTAAACAAATTCCTATGATACAAACAAAACCCCTACGATACAGCAGCGCTAAACAGCTGGCCAGCGGTGTAAATGCATAGCATCGGTGGTTCCGTGAGAAAACTGCGCGTTCTCCAACTAGACGTTAACACGTGCAGTGTTCTAATGCCTGTCTACTTTACGGAACACATTAATTGTGTGTATGAAGAGAATACGAAGAATGATAAGTTGACAACATAACAACGCTCCCCTATACTACGGTTGCCCATTCGCGGTTTTCGAAAGTTTATGCGCGTCGCTATATCAGCGCGACTCGGGGTGATGCAACGGTGCTTACATGCACAGCATCTGCGCGTTTGCTATGTTCGGGCATTATTTGACGTCACTAATGAGTGACTAGCATTATATCTCAAGCGAACGATGAGCGGTCTCTGTACTTGTCGTTGTAAACAAATGCGTGGGTGGGTGCTTCGCACTATCAGCGGCGTTCTTAGGGGGTACCAATCCGGAAAGTGGTGCTCCACGTCTTGTAGTGAGTATGCGAAGCGCTTGCCTGAGAAGGGATAAAACACCTAAAATAGCAAGCGGCACATATAAAATAAGCGGTTAAGGCTACCCTTGGTCTTCAAGCTGCACCGTGATATGCTCCGCATGGACGCTGGCTCTCATGGTGGCGCCTCGATAACGAACTGCGATTAGTGCTATTGAATTCGTCGAAGTCCTAGCTGTCACTGCTTGACAGCTCCGAAAAGTTGGTGCAGCTTACATTGTCACCTGAAAGTGTGGCGCCGTCACCAATCAGCTGAGCGTCTGCTCTTTGCCTCTTTCATTCAACCACGCGGGCGAGATCAGCATACCTTGCGCGCCTTCGCCACTGGGGTTCCTCTGGTGACGTCACACGAAGAGGTTCGCTCGGCTGCTCTGTCAGGTTTAGGTTTCCTTGTTGCGCTTCATTGCTTAGTTGAAATTATTTTCTAATTTTTGGAACAATTCTGCTGTCAGACGCGCGACATAGGGTCACGGTAACCTACAAATTCCATGACTTTTACTTCGTCAAAAAATCACCAGAGTGACCCTTTAACGCTCATATTTTTTCCACTATAGTCTCTTAGTAAACACTGTAGCGTGTTCATAACGGTCAGGATTTCCACAGGAAGCCTGCGTACTTAGTAGCGAGTCATCACAGCACTACTTTTCTACAAAGAAGTGGTCGAGTAGTCGTGCACACTAATCATGGAGGCAAATTGCGAGAGATAAAGGCTTCTTGAAGGTCACATAACACCGAATTTATTCTATAAATTAAATATAATAATTTTCTGTCAGGTTTTCAAATCCCGAAGCTGAGGGCGTTGGTCCCAACGGTCGCCCGGAAGTCGAGAATCCTCCCTCAGTTCAAGAAGTTGGCTCTTGTGAGGCGCGCTTTAGCGCTCGGTGAAGTCAATAGCCAAATTTATTCTGCGCTTCGGTGAAAATGCCAATTGAGAGCCTAGGAATCATGCCTATCTAGGCTTACGAATCGAATTTTCGAATGATATGATTACCATAGACATTCGTTATTATTTCTTCGGTTCGACTGTTTACTTATTATGAACACATTTGAATGTCCCGGCGAGAAACCATACATTGCTATGGGAGAAAGTTTAGTTGGAACCCGAAAGTAAGTAAGCCGGTTAAAATAACTTCACCTCGCCGGTTTTTTTTATGCGCGCCGCAGCTCCTGAAGCTTGAAAAACGAGAAATTTATCAGACAGCACTTGTTCTTTCCCAGGTGTGAAGCTGTCTTACATTACTTTTTTTATTGCTTTAATTTTAGGAACTTTCAGAACTTGACTTTTCATTGCAGTACAATGCTGAGGCAGGTTCGGTGCTCACTGCCACATTTTAACTGAGTCTCCACTTCAAGAACACTAAGCAGAAATATGAGTACATTGTATACTGCCCCGAGCAATAAGAAATATTTCGATTTGGTCCCTTGGCACCGATTGTTAATTAAACCTTTATGATAGTTCCCAGCAAAATCTTTCGGTCCCTCAAGGGTCCAATTACGTGAGCTGACTGTATAAGTATTATTCCTCGTGTCGCTTTTTATTCGCATATTGTCACATGTTTATCTCACGGCCAGTAATGAATGAAGAGTTTGTACTTCAGAGGAATTAATATGGAGCTACTGCAAAGTACTCAACCTAAAATCGTGCAAACTGGAAACGCTCATATGCTCTATAACATTTACTATCAAAATTCATGATTTATTTAATTAGACACGTTGAGTGCGATAAATTTCGTTTTTCGTAGTCTTTAATGAATCGAAGAAATAAATAAAAAAATTGGCTGCTACAAAAACAGTTTTTCGACATTTACTACTTTTTTTCTGAGCCCATTCGGCTTTATTGGTACTTTACTCGGTCCATAAGACCATCAATTGAGTTCTATAATCGAGATAATCGAGATTAAGTTCTCTTTAGTTTACTGTCGTCAGAAGAATGGCGCTTTGAGGCATATGTACACTTCATTTTTGCACAACTCCGATTCGATGTAAATATATTTTGCACACATGATCCAATCAACCTTCAGATATCTACTCTACACGAAAAAAATAACTTTTTTTAGCTCATTATGGCCAGAACAATGACACTTTGCGATTTCCAGATTTGTATTCTCTATTAAACGTACAGCTAAAAAAAATGTCACAGTTTCGCCCTAAGGGCGAAGCAATGAATGCGATAGCAACACAGCAATGTCATACGAAGTAAGGTGAGCGGCTTTGGTAGCAACAACACGCAGAACTGTTGTCGACGCCATCGGCGTTTTGCCCGCGTTAGCTCAAAATGCGTGCGGCGTTGGTGACTGTTGCTGGAGCCTCTGATATAAATAGGCACTTGGTGCCGCAGCTAAACGTCGCCTCCCTTCCCTCCCCCTCCCCCACGGCCTCTCGCGCGTCCGAAGAAGGCGCGTTTGCTCTACATATATGGTGATTGTAAAGGAGAAAATGTCACAGTTCGCCCTAAGGGCGAAGCAATGAATGCGATAGCAACAGAGCAATGTCATACGAAGTAAGGTGAGCGGCTTTGGTAGCAACAACACGCAGAACTGTTGTCGACGCCATCGGCGTTTTGCCCGCGTTAGCTCAAAATGCGTGCGGCGTTGGTGACTGTTGCTGGAGCCTCTGATATAAATAGCCACTTGGTGCCGCAGCTAAACGTCGGCTCCCTTCCCTCCCCCTCCCCCACGGACTCTCGCGCGTCTGAAGAAGGCGCGTTTGCTCTACATATATGGTCATTGTAAAGGAGAAAAGAGACGCCTACTTCCGCAGCCCTTAAGCGAGCACGGCGCAGAACGCGCGTTTGTTCTCCGCCGTGCGTTCACTCCCTGTGAAGCGCGCGTCCCTCGCGCCCTTTCACTCGCACATACAGCGTTCGGCGGCGCGCGGCGACGATTTCATCTCCAAATGACGTCATACGGAACCTCACGGCGACGGCGACGGCGACGGCGACGGCGACGCCGACGGCAGAAATCTGCTTTGAGTGTCCATATAATTGCTATCGCAATAAAAGAGACGCCTACTTCTGCAGCCCTTAAGCGAGCACGGCGCAGAACGCGCGTTTGTTCTCCGCCGTGCGTTCACTCCCCGTGAAAGACGCGCCCCTCGCGCCCTTTCACACGCACATACAGCGTTCGGCGCGCGGCGACGATTTCATCTCCAATGACGTCATACGGAACCTCACGGCGACGGCGACGCCGACGGCGACGGCGACGCCGACGGCAGAAATCTGCTTTTCAGTGTCCATATAATTGCTATCGCAATTAAAAAAGTTGTCGCAGTTTCACCTGAAAGGCGAAGCATAATGATCATTAGCAGGAGTAATGATATTAGCTTCGAAATGTAATTCTACGACTGTTGCCGGATGATATAAATAGGCTCCGCGCGTAATTGATGTTGTCTGGCGAGGTCTAGTGCAATTCGGGATTTATTCTTGGCGACGGCGATTCAAGCATACTAAGTCTTCAATATTATTCACTGTTTTAAAAAAATGTCGCACGTACATTTAACTAAGGAGCGGCTTTGGTATTATTGTAGCAGACAGCCTCTGATATAAATAGGCACTTGGTGCTAAACGTACTCTCGATGTTTATATGGTGATTGTAAAGGAGAAAAGAGACGAATTAAGTCTCCGCCGTGCGTTCCTAGATATCATTACTGAGTTATTGTGAGTGTCCATATAATTGCTATCGCAATAAAATGTCACAGTTTCGCCCTAAGGGCGAAGCAATGAATGCGATAGCAACACAGCAATGTCATACGAAGTGGTGAGCGGCTTTGGTAGCAACAACACGCAGAACTGTTGTCGACGCCATCGGCGTTTTGCCCGCGTTAGCTCAAAATGCGTGCGGCGTTGGTGACTGTTGCTGGAGCCTCTGATATAAATAGGCACTTGGTGCCGCAGCTAAACGTCGCCTCCCTTCCCTCCCCCTCCCCACGGCCTCTCGCGCGTCCGAAGAAGGCGCGTTTGCTCTACATATATGGTGATTGTAAAGGAGAAAAGAGACGCCTACTTCTGCAGCCCTTAAGCGAGCACGGCGCCGAACGCGCGTTTGTTCTCCGCCGTGCGTTCACTCCCCGTGAAAGACGCGCCCCTCGCGCCCTTTCACTCGCACATACAGCGTTCGGCGCGCGGCGACGATTTCATCTCCAAATGACGTCATACGGAACCTCACGGCGACGGCGACGGCGACGGCGACGGCGACGGCGACGGCGACGCCGACGGCGACGGCGACGCCGACGGCAGAAATCTGCTTTTGAGTGTCCATATAATTGCTATCGCAATAAAATAAAGACGGACAGGAGCTGACAAACAGATTGCTGTCCGTGAAGTGATGTGCTGCCCCCGTTCCGTTTAACAACAAACCACCAACCAGCCTAACCTTCCACTCCCAAAATTTAGGTGTACCTTTTAACACGACAGTTGGCTTCCTCAGTGGGAGATAACCTTGCCACAATATGACTGATTTATTGTCGTAGATACTAGCAAAAAGCTTGCGCAAATACTTCATCTATGATGTCCCTAAATTATTGATTTTCCCGATATCATCATTAGCAGAGGCTTCGAAATGTAATTCCACGAATGGCTCCGCGCGTAATTGATGTTGTCTGGCGAGGTCTAGTGCAATTCAGGATTTATTCCTGTTCAAGCATACTTCTTGCGCACGTACATTTAACTAAGGAATTATTGTACAGACACTTAGGAACTCACCTTACTGATGTTTCGAATCTCTATAGATATCATTACTGAGTTATTGTGGAAGTGTTCTTGCGCCTAGAAAAAAAAAAACGAAATGAAAATGTGATATCCGGTTGATAAATGCCGAGATCATACGCCAGTATGGGTGTATGGTACAAGAACCAGAGAAGCGACACATTTATCCCCCAGGTATCCCATAATTTCATGGCATTGCAATATTAGTGCGGACCTTAAAATTTAAAGAAATTAGTTATCAGTAGCGAACCAACAGAAAATGTTGAGACGCATTGTCCTAATTAAAGCTTCAGCATGGGAGCCAGTGGTGGGTTCTGTGTGTACTTCGAGGGTGCCCCACCTAAAGGCAACCCTGATTTATTAGCCAGAAATGTCATAGGCAGCCATAGTTTATTGGAGAGGATGGTACGGCGGTCTTGACCTTGAACGGTGTATTTTTATTACTTGCACATGCGCCTGGAAGGCTGTCTTTCTGGACATGCTAGCGTATGAAAATAATAAATATAGGCAATGCGCGTTGCAGGAAGCAATGCGGGTCGCAGGAGAAGCGGTGCGCATTCGACACTATACTAGGTGTTTTGAGTAAATTTAGCCAAGGAACAAAGAATACCAGTGAACCGCAGCAGAGTAAAACCAAGGACATATCTTTTGCTGTCATGTGGTGTTTCTTACAGTATTTTTTTTTAAATTACGTTTTGTTAGGTAAACCACTAAGAAGTAAATATTACGAATTTGTAACAATAACTTTATGGCCAAATGCGTTTTGTTGTGTTTTAGAGGCGGTTTAGAAACAAACGATACGGCTTTTTTTGTCAATATGCCTCCTGCGCATTATTTTATTATTTTTGGCATTTAAGGAAAACCCGTGCATTAAGGAAAGAAACTTGCTGGTTCTTCCGTAACCGAGAGCAGATGGAAGTATGAAATGACTACCGTATGCATATTTTGCTGCCCGTGGTGACGTCGCCTTTAACGGCTTTTCTTGTGCCAAAAGTGCAGCGCGCTCAGCATCTGTTGCTACTTTTTAACTTCATAGTGTTAAGGGCCCCATGTCGGCTTCGGCGTAAGCATCGGCGTCCGTGGCATCGGTGGAGGAGAAATTTATCCTAAACCACTCCGACCACACGGGCTTTCCGCGTGGCGCAAGGGGTTAGTGAACAAAAATAAAATTTCTCAAAGTAAAATCCGTCACAAAAATTTAAAGTAATACTTAACTACATCCTGCAGACATGATAGCATTGGATTGTAATTTGAATATACCAGAAAATAGCCTGATAAATAGCCAGGGCTCTCTGAATGCTTTGAATGTAATTCTGATGGTGCGCGGCTCAAGCAAGCAACGCTCACGCAACAATTTTGATGAGAGGGCTGATATTGTCCCTTAAAAATGTCTTCCCAGCAATGCATTTGTGTTTAAAGGTGAATCCGACTTTACGGGGATCAGTGAAAGCTTGGTTTTTGTAAGCTGGCTTCCCCACGTGGTGTGTTTCAAGTGAAGCCTACTCACTGAGAAAAATGCAATTCGAACGGGGCCTGATAACGCTATCACGTTTCCCTCTTTGTCACAGCCGAGCTGTTTAAGCCGGAGGTTGGGTCGTATAGGGTAGACCAGAAACGGTGCCTGGCGATGACGTCAACTCGCGTTGCCTAGCAACCACTTGGCACAGCTGCACCTCGCTTCGCCGCAGGTCCGCACCACCGCGCCGAGCTGCTACGACCACGCACCTGTTCCGTCTAGCCATGACGTCACTTCACGTCACCAGCAACCACATGCACCTTGCTTTGCCTAGACATGTCAACGCTTCGCCAGGCCGCGTAGTGAAGTACGTCATGCAGCCAAGCGAGAATCTGCGTGTCCGCGGCGAGCCGATACAAAATACCATGTCGAAGCTGAAGCCTAGAAGAGACGTCGTCGAGTCGAAGATCCAGAGCTTCGAGAACGAGAATGGGAGAGTTTGCGTTTGAGTATCCAGCGTCGTCGGGATAGCGACCCTGGCTGTAGCTTGGTCGTTCACAAGCTCCACTGTTTGCTCCATGCAGCCTTGCATCACTAGTGCAAGCTGCGCTCATTTTGTAGCGAGAGATACATTGGCCGCATTCTCACCGTTTCGCTGTGGTCGGTGGCCGCACCGCGAGCTGAGCCGTTGCCTAGCAACCGCCGCGGCGTCTGGCGGTGGCGTTACTGGCGTTGCATCGCCGGAGGAGCCGGCGTTGCATCGTATATATAGAAGGGACGGCTCGGTGGGATTCGTCGGCAGATATGAAAAGTGAGTCGGAGAGACTGAAAAAAGCCAAGCTTCGTCATCGGAACAAATCCAAGAGGAGGCAGCGAGCCGAGGAGACGGAGGAAGAACGAGCCGCACGCCTCGAGAAGCGTCTTAAGTACGAAGCGGCCAGGCGAGTGCATTCAGATGAGGATGGTTGGTCGTCTAGTTCGGCATCTGCTTCCAGGGCCGCGGATCAACGATGGAATGAAACACCAAGCTAAACAACAACATTAACCGTACCTCTCGCTACGCACACCCCGGCATAATTGGGTTAAGCCACAGCCAATTTTTTACAGTGAAGCTGTTAAGGGCTCAGTCTTCCATGTTCGCGTCCGGATGTAGAAAAAAAAACTGTCATTGGCCGTATGCTGTATGTGCGAGTGAAAGCGCGCGAGGGACGCGCACTTTCACCGGGAACGAACGCACGGCGGAGAGCAAACACGACTTCTTCCGTCGCACCAAAGGCCGTGGGGGGAGAGTAGGGGGGGAGGGAGAGAGGGGAGGCGACATTTAGCTGCGGCACCAAATGCGCTTCTTGCGACCAGGTGGAAGGGGAACTGGCGACTTAATCTCCCACGCGAAAGGAGGACAGCGGGAAGGCAGCGCGGGAGGGAGGGGTTGCGGCTTGTACTCTGCGAGCAACTTGTACATTGCGCGGCGCCTGGTGGTCGCGTGCACCGTATCTGGAGAGCGATCTGCAACGCGGCTTCTACCTTTGTATGCGCTGGCTTTCCCTGCTCAGTTTTCATTCAAGCGATAGACCGCATGAACCTTCGCTCGCTGCTTCAACCTTCAACCGCTGTCAAAACGCCAGCGTTTTGACAGCAGTTGCGCGGTCACACAAACAACGCACTGAAATGTTGTCGACGGCGGCGGTGTTTTGCCCGCGTTCGCAGCAAACGCGCGAGGCGTTGGTGATGTGTTTATGGAGAACGTGCCAACCTTTTCCGTACACCCTATGGCGGTGTACCGTAGCGACCATAAGGCCATGGTCCCTGTGGTCACAAAATAAATGAAAACCACCGGATCATATATATTTCTCATTCTTTAGTAGTTCAAATAATCAATTACACCACCACCTTAATAGACATAATTGGAAATACAGAATTCCCACGATAGTACAGCTTCGCTAGTCTTCGTGTTTTTTTTTCTTCCTATCGCGTCGAAGTGGTCAGCTGCAAATGCGCGGCCAACTCACGGACAGCTGGAGTTGAAAACATCACAAACCACCCTGTCTCAGCGCCCAAAAAATGACAATCAAGTGCGTGTTGCTCTGTATCTGGCTTTTGCACATCGCTATTGGAAGTTAGACATAAAGCATCAGTGTGCTACAAGTTGCAGCTTGAGTGATATCGTAAACAAACATTAGGAAGAAATCGGAAGGTATATTTTTTTGTAACTTGTTTGGGCATGACTAGCGTATGTAATGCGGGTACATGCGGGTCCCAGGCGGCGCTGTACCATGCAAGCCATCTGCGTCGAGGACACTGTCCGCCGTGGGATGTGTTTTCGCGGCTTCGTTCGCATTGATGCGATACGCAGCACGAAATTCAATTCTCTCGCTGCTGATGACACGCTTCTACACTCCAGTGTTTGGACAGTCAGTTTCCGCGGTCCTCGAGCGATATGTTGCGTGTGCGCGCGTGACACCATGCCTGTTAATTTAGTTAGTATGCCTATGTTTTCAAGTTTGTACGACCGATAAAACTAGTTTGCCTACTTTGTGTAGCTGACCAGCTAATTTTCTATCGCAATCGATGCTTGACATTTCGGGCGAAACTGAAACTTTTCTTTCTTTTGTATTTTTTGCTTCATTTTTTAGCGGGCTCTCTTTTACCGCCAGAAAGTGGCACTACACTGGAGGTACGTTGCCAGAAAAACGGGACGAGAATTTTCTGAATGCGTCTAAAACGCAACAACATGATCTTGCCCATGAAGTGAATATTGCATTTATTTTTCATAAAGCACCCTATAGGTAAGCCCCTGGTTAAGTGGAACATAAAAAATATGGCGAAACTCGACTTACGATGACCGTCGATGGTAATGGGAGTAGCATTTAAGCAATGTAGTGACAGACCGTATTCCTAAACTGACGTTTATGTAACATGTGTGGTGAGTATTCTGAGGCATACGGTGATTCGGCTATATGCCGCATGCTCTGGTTTCGTCCCACTTTGCTATGGCTTTCACTTTCCAAGGTCACCCATGAGCATGTCGGCATGACGACGACTGCATGACGCGATGCCGTGACGATAGAATGAAGACGGAATGATATCGATGGGTTGACAAAGGCGGTCTAACGAAGACGGCATGACAATGAGATGTCGATTCCTAAATTATAACGATAGTGTAACGACAACACTGTGACGACGACGACAGGAGGACAATGAGATGACGATGATGGCGTGGCGACTACGGTATGACGACAACCGGATGAAGAAGCTGGGATGAGCATAATGGCGCCACCACCGTGGAATGACGACCACGATAAGAGAACGGACGTATAACATCTATCTGAGGGCGACACAATGACCACGATGGCATGACAAAGGCCGCAACATCGCGACTGAATGACAACATGATTACGTTAAGATGAATAACAAGGTATGACGTCAATGGATTGACGAAGACGGTTTGACGACGCCGGGATGATGACAATGAGGTTACTTTACTGAAGTGATGACGATGGTGAAATGGCAGCATCACGACGATGACAGGATGATAACGGAATGACGACGATGGCATGACGAGAGTCGCATCATGAATTTAGAATAACGAGAATTTATTCACCACGACGGCATCACAAGAACTGTATTGACAACGAATGCATGGCGACGATCGCAATCTGATGATGGCGTGGCAACGTCATGATGGCAATGGGATGACGACGAATGCATGATGAAAATGGCGTAACGATGACTATCATGAAGCCTCTATGATGAATTTGCTATGACAGTGAAGGCATGAAATGAGTCGAATGACGAAGCTGGTGGGACTATAACTGCATGACCACGACGGCATGACGGCGGCGGTCTGACATTTGATGCATGATAGCGACTGTCTGACTATGAGGTCATGACAAGGGCGGCATGACGAGAGTAATATCACGAAGCTGGAATGATGACGATGGATAGACCACGATAGCATCGCTACCAGGAGCACATGCATAGCGGTCCAAGCAAGCAAACAACTTTGGCCGCTGGATATATATATATGTGTGTGTGTGTGTGTGTGTGTGTGTGTGTGTGTGTGTGTGTGTGTGTGTGTGTGTGTGTGTGTGTGTGTGTGTGTGTGTGTGTGTGTGTAGATAGCTAGGTTGGTAGGTAGGTAGGTGGGCAGGCAGGTAAGTAGGTAGGTAGGTAGATAGATATATAGATAGGCTAAAAACGACTGGAGTAGGCGAAGAATGCTATATGCATGAACATAATATTCCAAGCTGCGCCAGCTCACGGCACAAATTACGCCATTGGGTTCACCCTGTTGTGGTTTATCACTGTTTTCAATGATTCACTCAAGTTGCGTGAAACACCAGCCACATACAGGAAGCAGATACATGAAGCTCAAATGAAAATGAAGTCTACAAGAATGCGCGCCATCCACGAGAGTCACGCGAGATATAGTTGTGTTAGAATAAACGCACACACTCACGCGCAGGGACGCATACAATTTAAAAGGTTTTATAAAGGCGTCCATCACATTTCTTGTAGTCAAAGTGGTGCTCTTTATTTTAAATATTAGCAACATCTGATCTGTAATGAATTTTGTATAGACCTTGAGAAGTGTTAAGGTACCTTCGATAAATGTAAATTGGCAGGTTAAATTACCACTTTATGGTGCACATGCCGTTCATTTGCCATGCTCTAAATGACACCACATGGTACTGTTACATGGGGTTCGCTAAAGTATTTTTTTACTCCGATTGGAATACATGTCCTTCCACCCGTTACATTAAGTCTTAGTGGGAACATTATTTTTCGACAAATTACCCGTGTTTTGTGCGTATTATCAGTGTCTGAGGCCCCGATTTGTCGTTACAATTTAAATATACAAATACGTGGCTTAGGAAAAGTTACTGTGCTAAGATTGAATCACCCGCCGTGGTTGCTTAGTGGCTATGGTGTTGGGCTGCTACGCACGAGGTCGCGGGATCAAATCCCGGCCACGGTGGCCGCATTTCGATGGGAGTGAAATCCGAAAACAACCGTGTGGATAGATTTAGGCGCACGTTAAAGTACCGCAGGTGGTCGAAATAATTCCGGAGTCCCCCCTACGGCGTGCTTTATAATCAGATCGTGGTTTTGGCATGTAAAACGCGAAAAAGGCTGGTACAATTTATTTTCGCTCTGTTCAGAATACGGGAGTAATGTGGTTATTTATGCCTGCACAATCACACGCATACAAATATCGAAAGGATAGCAAGTCACAGTGAGCACAGAATATCTTGCCTGGTATTTCCCTGCTACATTTTTGCTTTAGTACACTAGATTATTTTATTATACTAGAAATATGTCATAATTTTATATATTTGTAGCGGAAATCTAGGCAACGCGCTACATTGTCTTCGAATTACTTACCTTGGTGAAGATAGCTGTGAAGTATTTCGTTACGTTTTTCTCAGTCGCTTGTGTTTCATAATCATCAGTGTCAAAAAATATGTACGCCTTTAATGTGACGCCTTCACCAATTTTGTGCTCGCCGTTGCCTAAATATAATGAAAAGACAAACAATTTTAGCGTTATTGCTTTGAGTTTTAAAGCCACAGATACATTCAATGATCGTTTCTTTAAGCCTGTTCTACACATTTCCACGGAACGGCGAGAGAAATAGGTGTATTACATGGCAATGTATTTGGAAAATTTTTTCCAACTATTTTCTAAAGCTTATAATATTTCTCGGCGCTAAAGCACTGCATGGGGCGAGGCCGCCAGACCAAAAGCAAACTCCTCGTCTTCCTTCTTTTCCACCGCTCCTTTCCATAGTCTTTGTGTGTACGAATGCGCCGTTACAATATTACATCGAGTTCTTTACTCTTTCATTTTTTGCAACGTCAGTGAGGGAAATAACTTTATTGAGGACCAGAGAAGACGCAGGGGACTCCCCGTTCCACCCGGCTAGTCCCACGTAGGGACCACCAATCCGATCTTGACGGCCCGATCGCGGGTACTCTGGACGGCCAGGGTTTGGATGTTGATTTCGGGGCTGCCCAAAAGCGCAGCCCACCTATCCTCGCTGAAGGCGGAGCCGATGGCTTCACATTCCCACAGCACATGGTTCAATGTTGCCGTTAGTTCACAGGCAGGTTAATTAAAGAACTTCAGACCACAAAGCAAACATATCATCTACTGCTTCACATTTCTGACTTCAACACAAAACATGCTTTTTGCTACAAGTTGTACTATATTGCGCAAATATTGCAGTACACAAATACATACCCAACAACGCTGCCATTTTGTTAGCATGTCGCATAACTGTGAGAAAAAAGCTGCTATATTTTCTCTCAAAATTTCTGCGAGGTCCCTAAAATTGTCACTAAGAGTGATAAATACTGTACACTTTTTGAAACGTCATAATATAGGTTATAGCGTAATGTATCTACGTAAACGTTCTAGTGTTCATGCAGCTGGAAATTGAGAAGTGAATTTGCCATCTCGGTACAATAGGGAACTTTAACATTAGAACAAGTAACGTCTGCCGAAAGTTTGCGTTTACCTTCTGATTGGAAGTATACTGTTGCAGAACCTTTAAAAAGAATACAAAAAGAAACACGGGGAACATGTGTTTCTTAGCACAGAAACAATCTTTGTCTAGGTCTTGGTGGCAAACTTGCTGGGTTTCGGCGCTAACGAGATAATTAAGAGTTGTGACAGGCGTTTGTTCATGTTTACGTGGTAACGGCCATTACATGACCTTTGTACAGTGAAATTGGCGTTGCCACTCCTTGATGCACCTAAAAGTTTCATGCAGTATCCGTATGTCCGAAGGACATGCGGGAAACGGAAGTGCTGCATTCAACTTCGCGTAAACGACGCCAGCTGCTTCAATATTTACGCCTTTCTAAAGTTGATGTGTTAATATTCATCTGTGGCGTGCTGAATGAAACCATGAAGTTAATTGCAAGATATTTTCGTTCCTTAGTTTTCCGCGACACTAGCGAATGCTCACCAATCGAATCTATTTACTGGACTAGCCGCACCCGTGGCATTGAAACCTGTAATAGATTTAATAAAAAATAACAAAAGAAATGATGCCATTTCTTAATGCAGTGGGAAGCCGGTTTATGCGCAATCACCCGCAGCGTTTGGCCTCCATGAGTGAAGGCAAGCATTGCCTCATCATGGTCACAGAGCCAATACACCGAATAGCCTATTTTGCCCATCTTCTTGTAATCTTTCAATATTATCAGGCATCATTAAAAAAAGTGTTTTCAAGCTGATTTCCTAGCTTCGAAGTCTCCTATGTGTAATTATTGATAGTCACGTGGCACAACAAACAGGCCTTCGATTATGAAATAAAAGACATTTCTTGTGAAACACCACAATTCATCTCTATGTATAGAGACAAAATCGCTCAAATTTCAACACTTATTCCCAACTCCGAAGCGACGTCACTCACTAACACATTATCTGCGAGTGCTGTACGCTCGATGACCGTCACTGGCTCCATGCACTGGAAGATATGGATATAATTTTACCAGCATTTTTTCGACTAAGCATAGTTTCTAAACTAATGATATGTTTCTTCAAAAGTTTCGAAAAAATGTAATTTAAAGGCCCTACCAGTAAGTCACATATCTCGGTGGCGTCTGTGTATGCAAAAAACTATCATCAGCAGCATTCGCTCGAGCGTCGTCGTCTTCTTCCGCAGCTGGCTCGTTAGTGCCCCTTGGTTTGCACTCGTGCTCTTGCTGGGCACGTGCTCGTGGCACTGCTTCCGCGTTCGTCGTCGTCGTCTGCTTCCACAGCTGGCTGCGTTGCCGCTAATCATTCTAGCGTAGAATTTCACTTCTCTTCTGTGTGTGGTCCACACTGTGCCTCATCTATTCCCTAACAGCCTCAGCCTAACGTCGACGCGAGGAACGGGTAGACTTAGGCCTACCTCGACGAAGAGTGGCAACATGCCCAAAGTGGAAATGGTGGAGGGAGAGGAAATCTCTCGCGAAGAAGCGAATCGCCCTGGTTGGACGACAGCGCTGGGCAGGAACAAGAAAGCTCATGTAGAAACGTCAGTTTCGGCGCTGAAGTTTCGGCGATGAAGCGCCTTGCAGCCGATTAGAGTTTCCCCTGGGTACCGAGCGACCACATACGAATTATAATCAGGCCGAGAGACAGACTTGACGTCAGAAAAGTAAGCCAAATTAGACTCGCACAAGCTCTTGCCATGGCGGCTGCTCTAGCCCCGGCAGAGACCGAGGGTAGAGCACTGCACGGGCTCGGGCTTACCCGAAAGCCCAGGCCCGGCCCGGCCGGTGGGCCGGGCCGGGCCGGCTAGAGCAGTTTTTTCACGGGCTCGGGCCGGGCTCGGGCACGGCGTGTGCTTTTTGACCCGGGCCCGAGCCGGGCTAGGGTTTTTTGACGCGGGCCCGGGCCGGGCTCGGGCTTTCTGCGAATTATTCTCGGGCTTCTCAACTCTGAAAAACATGTATTTTTCGGTCTCGGGCCGGGTTCGGGCTGGTTTCGAGCCGGGCTCGGGCCGGGCTCGGGCTTAAGGTAAAGGGGTGTCGGGTCGGGCCGGGCGGGTAACGTAGATTATTTCCGGGCCCGGGCCGGGCCCGGCTCTCGCCATAAAAGTTTTGATCGGGCTCGGGCGGGCCGCCCAATGTAAAAACGGGCCCGGGCCGGGCCCGGGCCGCAAAAATCGGCCCGTGCAGTGCTCTAACCGAGGGTGACATCGTTTGCCGTAATGTGGCCCAGAACATTCTCGTTGTTTCCACGCCGGCGAAGAAGAATACAAACGCCTACGCAGGGATCCAACAGATCCGTCTAAGCGAAGGATCGTACAGGGTGGCAGCATATATGGCGGCCCTCGATAACAACTGTAAAGGAGTCATACCAGGAGTGGACGCCGACAGCAGCGAGGCCCAGCTCCAAACGATGATCGTCAACCAGCGGTATCTGAAGGCCCTAGAAGCCAAGAGGATCAAGAACACTACCATGGTGGTAGTGATTTTTGACGCCATGAAGGGGCACACAACGGATGTGTGTTATAACGTCATGTGTGGTGTCAGCTTGCAGCGCTGCACGCTCTACAAGCGCCAAACCGACGTGTGTTACGCGTTGGGTGACCAGAGGCTGTGGACTCGCCTCCCCACTCGGCGATCATCAGTGCGCGCTGAAATGTGCCCTTGACGGAGACCGCATCTCACGACGGGCAGAACGTGCAAACAACGATTTGAAGTCCCTTACGTCGTGCGACGGAGAAGACGGCGCCGAAAGCGCGCCAAAAAGACTCAGCAACAGCTGGCCCAGGAGTGCCGGCCACGTGATCCCAGCGTGCCAAATGCTCCCGGGCGCGGGCACTTCGCCACGCCAGCTGGCCGCCGGCGCAGCCTCTCCAGGGAGTGCTCTCGCTCCCAGGTGCGGATCCAGGAAGAGCTTACCTGGCGGATCAGGCCAAGCCGAAGCCAGCGGCGCCGCCACCAAAGCTAACGCAGGTAGCATTGCCAAAGCATAGGGAAGACCCCAGGGTTGCTCAGTTGATCCAAGAGAAGGCTCGCCTAAAGGCCGAGCTTCAACAGATGAGGGTTGACAGAGTCGTTCCGCAAATCTTGGTCCTCGCTGGGCGACAGACAGTAGATGTCCCCACCAGGGAAGGCACAGGTGCGCTCGGGTAAACCTGTGGCCTCGACCCCGCAAGGGGAGTGGGACTCTATGGAGACCGAGTCCAATAACAAGGCTCTGGAAAGCATGCAGTAATCAACTAAACAACTTGCTGATATCATGAATATCCTATTAAAAAGGTGTGGTACCCTGAAGGTACACAGGCACACTCGCCCCCGAAAGGCCCGAGCAGGGCACAGTCGCCTACAGGCGCGGTAGCAGCAAACCTGACAAGGGAGTGGCTAATTCAGAACTATAACCATGGTGGGCAATGCTAATGAGCTGGTCGTGTGGCAGTGGATCTGTGCTAGTTTGAAAAGGCGCAGAGCTCCGCTGTAGCAGTGTGTCGCTTCTCAGGCGTTCAAACCGCACATGATTAAGTTACACGAAACTCTCGGTGATGTGCTAACTTTCCCTGCTATCGAGCCGTCGCGGTGTGCGAGGAGGGGAAGCGGAGTTCGACGAACTTAATCACAAGAAAATGTTGCTTTCAGGAACACAAACTACAACGGGGCCAAACCAGGGTGGAGGTGATTATGGTCGAAATTACCCCCAACAGCTGGCTCAAAAACAGCGTATTCATCCTGAATGTCTACAGCTCGCCATCGGACAACCGGCAGGCATTCACTTCGATCATGGCAAAAGCAAGGGAGTCCTAATAGTGGCAGCGGGAGACTTTAATGCTCCGCACGATGCTTGGGGCTACCCTGGGCAATTATCCAATGGTAACAAGTATGGCGGTATCGGGCTGTTCGGTGGAACTGATTACGGTTCTGCAATACCAGACGAGAACTGGCACGTCGGTGGTCCGAGACGCAACTCCGGACTTGGTGTTCGTGAAGAACGTCCCCGGAGCAGGGTGGCAAAATTCACAAGAAAATATAGTTAATGACCACTTCATGTTGGCTATTACCCTAGCAGTCAATGCAGCTACCCTCCGGGAATTTAATGTAACGGACTGTGATGTCTTTGGGAAATTGCGAAAGGAGAACCAGGATGAATACGACAGCTTAGAGAGCCTCTTTGCAAGGCTCAAGGAGGATGCTAATGCTGCGACCAAGGTTGTAAAAATGTACCTGAGGTGTGGTCGGAATGGATGCACCTCTAGCGCACCTCTTAGAGGCTAATAATTCCATCCTAGCCTCATGGAGGACGCAAAGACTCAATCGCAGACTTCGAAAGAAAATTGCGCATCTCAATCGCGAGACTGAAGTCTACTCTATTGAACTGTCCAAACAGCAGTGGAGCGAAGTATGTTGTTCGGTTGACGGACAGACGAGAGTGGGGGGCAAATGGAACCTCCTTAAACAATTACTTGATGAGTCGCAGTCCAAGGGTAATCAGATTGGGTATTGAGAGAACCGTTCACAGCCAAAATCGAAGGGGGTGTCCTAAATGGCTCTCCTGCAGGGGTTAGCGGACATATATCTTCCGCTGAGCCTTTCCGGGCACCCTCGCACACATCCTGATGGAGTGCACTTCACTCAAATCCCTTATACCCCCCATCCCCCCTCCGTCCCCCACTACCCCACCCCATGAGCGATGGGAGACCTTACAGTCCAGCCCCACCCTGTGATCCAGCTCGCGCTGGCGGCTAGGGGCCAGGAGATGCAGGCCATATATGGGTCCCGAAACCAGGGAACCACCCCGTCCGACGTTTGAGAAGACGCCGTCATTTGAGCTCAATAAATGTTTTTTTTTTCTCTCTCTCTCCGGGCACGCGCACTATCCGCGTTTCCGGAGGGGGGGGGAGCGGTGGAGGAGCTGGACGCACCTTACACTGAGCCCGAAATCTGGGAGGTCCTCCACGAGCTCAACGGGTGCTCTTAACCGGGTCCCTATGGAATCTCAAATAAGCTCTTGCGTAACTTGGACATTACATTCATCCAGAAGTCCAGTGAGGCAGTCAACAAAATCTGGGAGACGGGGCTCGTCCCCGAATCCTTGAAAACGGCCTCGGTGGTGCTCCTCCCAAACCAAGCACCGGAGAACATGCGGCCAATCTCGCTTACGTCCTGCGTGGGGTGGCCGAACATGGGATTCACAATCAGGTATCCGGGTACATAGAATGCGAAGAGCTATTGCCACACAATATGGTAGGATTTAGACCTGCAATATCTACACAGGACATCAGGCTTCTTATGAAGAAACAAATTATTGAGAACTACACTAGGGATACTAGAGGCATACTAGCTCTAGACCTGGACAAAGCTTTTGACAATATCTCGCACAAGTTTGTGTTTGACACGGTTTTGGATATGGGTCTGGGACAGCGTTTCCACGCATACGCTATAGCTCCTTTCCCAAGGATCACAAGGCTACCATCAAGGTGGGTCAAGTCAAATCCGAGGAATTTACCTTGGGAGCGAGAGGCACCCCAGAGAGGGCTATCATCTCTCCTCTACTCTTCAATATTGCCATGAAGCAATATTCCTCGGAGCGACTCGCCACGGTGCGCGGGATTAACCATTCTCTCTATGTGGGCGATATCACCGTGTGATGCATGGGAGGGTTCGACACAAGGGAATGGTCGACGACGTTGAAACAGGCGCTTCAACAGGCACTATACATCATGGAGAACTTTTTAGTCGGTTCGGGCCTGGGCCTGTCACCGGCTAACTCCGAGTTATTACTGTACAGACCAACCCGAGAAGGGGTGAGGAACCTCACTCCTTTAGAGTAGATTCCCATAGTATACACATGGGATTGGCTGAAAATCCCCAGGGTAGACTTCATAAGGGTCCTCGGACTTCTGGTATAGAGTCCAAGGGGGGCAACTCGTATACTTTAGCCCGCATCTCTTCCAAGACGGAGAACATACCTAGGTTCATATTCAGGGTCTCGAACCGCAGGGGTGAGCTGAGCTAGAGCAATCTCCTTCGGCTCTACCATGTGGTTATCATGAGCCACATTAATTACGCCGCTTCGGCGCTGCACTGGTCCAAAAGAGAAGAGGCAAAAACCTATGCACTAATGCGCAAAGCATAAAGCGAGTTCTAGGCTTGCCTATGAACACCAGCACCGAGAAGCTCATACAATTAGGCGTGCATACCTCCCTCTCGGAGGTGATCGAGGCCCAGCACATGGCACAGGTTGTGCGTCTATCGTCCTCGCGGGCTGGTTGGCGCATCCTGGAATCCGTAGGCTGCGGTCATACGGATACTAACGAGTGTAAAGTGACTTTACCATCCTCTACGTTTGCGGTAGATCCACTTCCAAGAAATGTCCACCCGCAATACAATGTAGGGCGCCGCATAGCTCGGGCCCGTTCTTTATTGAAATCGTTTCCAGGTAGTCCGGATCTCGCGACCTTTGACGATACAGCTCAGTATGGCCGTTCCGATTGCTTCGCAGTCATCTCGGTCGACCATAGTGGCAAACTCCTATGTTCTGCCTTGGTTAGAATGGTTTCGGCAACGGTGGCTGAACAAATCGTCATCGTTATAGCAGTGAAGGGCCCGTCGCGTCCAAATATGTTCACAGACTCGCGGTCCGCAACTAGGGCTTTCGCCTTGGGCTCAATCTCGCGGGAGGCAGTTGCCAACCTCGGCAGCGAGGGGCTGGCGGGTTTCACACCGTAAAATGGTTCTCGGACCACGTGAGGGCCAACGTACATCCCGATATTCCCAACGCCAATGAGTTTGTCCATGACCATGCGCGAGGTTTCGCTTAACACGGTGGTCCCGGCGGATTCGCAGGCGGAGACGCAGGGAGGTACAGGGACTTGCTTCTTACTTTCGACGAGGTCACGACTCATTATCATTTCTCTGGGAGGGCCTTTCCTCTTCCTCACCCTAAACTCACTCGACCGCCATCAGCGGCCTTCAGGATGCTCCAAACTGGGTCTTTACTTTCCCTTCGAGGGGCATGTTTAGTCACTTCTCGCCCAACATCAAATCGCAATGTCCAGGCTGTGGAGAGGCGTATTCCTCATTGTGATCATGTGGATAGCGGCGTGTGGCGGTGACACAACAAAGTGCGTGACTAGCCATGATGCTTTCATGAACAACTTTTAGAATACGGAGTCGAAACCTTGTTGGGACGATTACTTGTTTAAAAGTTCTTCCCGTAGATAGACGGTAGTGACGGTACAAAAGACCTGCCTCTTCAGAAAAATAATACTCCACGTCTTTCTTGGAATAAAATTGCTTGTCAATCTTACGGAAGCTACCCTTAAGACTTAGGTCCTTTTTCTGTTCCTCGGCAAGTCGTGCTGGAGTAACTTCTAACGAATCTGTGAACGGCGCTTTGATCACGGAGTTCGGTTTCTTCTGCGTCCATGCGACGGCAGAAACTTTGTCTGACATTCCTCCAGATGCCTGTGGTTGACTCGAATTATTTGCTTCGGTAGGCACGTGTTGACATTCTCAATCAGGATCTGGCTCGTGTGGCTCCTAGACTCTTGGAATATTGCCAAGCACGAGATCATACAGAGGATTACTCATGCATAGTGCATTTGCGTCCCCAGTGAAGTATGGTGTATGAATTAGGATGTGTGCTTCGGGCAAGCCCTTGCCATTGCTATAGTACAACAGTACAACTTTCCTGGTTTTACCAGTTAGGCAGTCATCCGGAACCAAATCAGGTCGCACAATGGTTGTGTTGCTGCCCGTACCTCGTAGAGCGTGTGCTACTGGTCCTAGTACTTGTCCCTCTACAACTTGCATAGTATCCACTGAGAACATTGACGGCTTTTCGATCGTTTTGCGGCATTGAATTTTCGCGCATGTTTCTTCCGTGGATTTGGCTAGCGAACCAGAATCTCGATTTTCCGCATTGTCTGCTGTGACGCAAGATACGTGCTTCTGCTTAGGCTTAGACTTGCAGTCAGCTTCTTTGTGCCCCAGCCACCTGCATGACTTGCATTTCTCAGCCTCTCTGGTAGCGCTTCGACATTCAGGCGCCGTATGTCCTTTGCGGTTGCAAAGAAAACAAGCTTGTTCTTGTTTGTTCTGGGGTAAAACGCTGGGTTTCCGGTGTTCCCGTTGGGCCCAGGATCCTTTTAATAATGATACGGCAGACGGGAGCTTGTTACATGAAACACAGACTTTATATACACACGCTAACAGGCTACAGACGATTTAAATGTATGTGGACTAGAGTTCGGAAGTCGTTTGTCCTTCTATATAAAGATGTGCCTAGCACTCATGCGTCACCACTCGCCCGTGTGCATCGTCGTTGCGGTGCCCGAGACGGTGGTTGTGACGGTGGAGTGTCGTTGTGGCTACGTCGCTGCTGTCGCGCCGCACCTTGTCGCACCACGCCGCTCCTTGTCGCGGCATGGAAGCAGGAGAAAAAACAGCAGGCCAGTAGAACACAAGGCCACTGCTGTAGCTGGTCAGTAACGCCTCAGACGCTATAACGTCGGGCTCGGCCAGCAGACAGGCAGCTCAGGCGTCCCGGTGGCCAGCCAGAAGCACTGCACCAGGCCGCTATCACAGCAGGCCGCTGGTGCACAGGAGAGCAGAGCCACGAGCGGGATCTACGACCAGGTCTGCACGGTAGCAGGACACCCGATCGCCAGTCATCGGGCTCGGTCAGCAGGCAGGTAGCTCAGGCGTCATGTTCCCCAGCAGGGAGTACTGCACCAGGCCGCTAGAACAGCAGGCCACTGGTGCGTAGGAGAGCCCAGCCACGAGCGGGATCTCCACCCGGGTCCGCACGGTAGTAGGACACCCGGTACCCGAGCCTTTAACCGCCGTTCTGCGAGCAGACGGTCGAGGCTGCCGCTCACTCTCACGCTCTGCGCGCTCTCGGCTTTCACGCCGCTTCCTTGTTCGTGGCACGTGGTCGTCTTCTTTCATTATCGTCATTACCAATTCTCTTCTTGCTGCTGCCATACAGTCACCATCACTTCAAGCTGCCTTGTCACGCACTTTCTCTTTTCACCACCGTACACAACTATCCACATCATCACACTCATTAGCTCATATGCTGTGACAATGTCCTGCGTTACGCGACACAGAGTTAAACAAAGAAGAGGACTGGGAGTAAGCCCTTAGAAGGGGTGATCTCTCGGTTCAACTTCGGGCTCTCTAGAGGTCCTGCAAAAGGGCGGAGGGCCACGGTTTCCTATATCAGGAAATCTCTGATATTGGAAGACGTCCTGGCCCCACAGCCCAGCGTGTTTAGCATCTGTAAAATTGCTGTATGCCTGACGTTATCGAACGCCCCTTTAAGATCTAAGGCGAGGAAAGCCGTGGGGGAGTTGCGTGTCACTGGTACAATCACATTCTCTTTCAGCTGAAGTAGGATGTCTTGAGTTGAGAGGTGTGAACGCAACCCTACCATCGTTGTTGGAAGTTTCCCCGAGTCTTCCAGCAATGGTTGTAGCCGGTTGAGAACGATGTGCTCTAGGAGCTTCCCTACACACGTTTTTCTTCTTCTTTTCTTCTTTCTGGGGTTTTACGTGCCAAAACCAGTTCTGATTATGAGGCACGCCGTAGTGGAGGGCTCCGGATTCATTTTCACCACCTGGTGTTCTTTAACGTGCACTACAACGCAAGCACAAGGGCGTTTTTGCATTTAGCCTGCATCGAAATGCGGCCGCCGCAGCCGGGATTCGATCCAGCGATCTCGTGCTCAGCAGCGCAAAGCCTTAGCTGAGTGACCCACCGCGGCGGGTGTTCCTACACACGAAGTGAATGAGATCGGTCGTAGGTTCTCAATGGCTGGTGGCTTGCCTGGTTTCGGTATCAGACAAGCCTGGGTCATTTTCCAGTCCTCGGGAAGGTTTCCTACCCTCCATACTTTGTTAAGGTGAGCGGTAAGCTCTAGTAGTGAGGGGGTTGTCAAGATTAACAAGTGCCTTATTGGTGATTTGGTCCATTCCGGGGGCTGTGTGGCGTCTCAAGCCTATTATTGCCGCAGTTCATTTAGATGACTGTCCTCATCTAGGAGCTCCTTTGGGGTGCCGGCGTAGGGTGGCAGAGGCTCCAATGGCTGTGTGGGGAAGTACTGGGCTTTGAGAGTCAAATGGAGGCCCCCCTCGTTTCCTGGAAATTGGTTAATTTCTCGGGCCATATTGTGGTGGGATTCCGTATTACTGCTGGCCGGGCTGATTAAATACCTCAATAACTTCCTCTCAAGCTGTCGCGGAGGGATAGCCAATTTCCACGGCAACTTGGGTCGCTAGGTACGTGCCCTGGGTGTGTGCCACTTTTCAATAAACTTCTTTCACGCAAGCTTGTATCACTTGGAACTAGGAGGAATGCGAGGTCTCGTCGCCCATGGGTGAAGAGCTCTCTACCTTGCACGCTTTATAGCACTGGGCCGCACCACTGGATGTGTGCCACTTTTAATCGCACATAACCAGTGTACCTCTTACACGCCCATCAAAGCAGACTCTGTTAATCGCATTCACGTTGCCAATCGTTTCATAAGGGTGTATGCTTCGCCAATTTGTCTATATATCAAGCTAGACTTTTACTGCTAAGTTGTGACCCTAGCCGTACTAGTAGCGCTCCAACATAATCTAGTGTCATTCCAGTTTGCCCGGTACCTATCAATGCGCATCGCTGAGATTCACAGGGTAACCCACTGTTATCGATGTCAGCGTCCAGGTCGCCCGCACCCCCTTCATAGGTGAGTGACCAGTTCTCATTCGTCCGCTAGGTTATTTACTGTTACTTTAGAATTCTGCAATATAATCATAAAATCAACTCTTAGTCCTTCTTCCCGCAGAGCTCAACTCGCACAAATCAACAGCATGTTAAGACATCAAACGCTATTTCTGAATAAATAAAATACCTTTTGCAGGTTTAAACAAGCGTCGTACAAGGGAGAAATATGGGTAGACATGATAGCTGCATCTCTTCTATCTGTATTGCTATAAGACTTGTGAAAAATATTGCCGTGTTGAACTATGAACCAACTTGGCAAGCAACACGTTTCTTTAAAATCAGCGCCCTGAAGCTTGCCATTACATAAGAAACGTCATCTTTATGCGAATCCTGTTAATTGGAATACACCAAGTCTCTCAGAATATAAAGTTCTCAATAGGTAACGTGATGCCCTATGTATTTACCAATACCATCAGAGTCAACAATGCGTATATCGTAACAAAAGTGCACGTTTGCCTTAAAATGACCTCTGGCTAAACAGAACACAAAAACACAGAGAGACGGCACTCAACCAGCAAAGCGCTGAACGCGAATTTTGATCCTTTAGGGTCTCTTTCTGCGCAAACTCTTATTGCTGTCTAAAGACGTGACCTCACGGAAATCGTTATGGTTCACGCAACATTCAGATGGCACGAAGGTTCCGTGGCTTATACAATAGAGCAGGTGACAACAACGTAAAGCCATCGTTACTGCTTCCTTAATAATGAAAAAGAGACATCAGTACATTTCCCACATCTGACGCACGTTTAATGCAACTAAAATTTAACATGGCGGTCTTGTTGGGCATTTGTCATTCGTTATTTTGGCAGCATAAGCGTCAAAGAACCATACTTCAGCATGAAAGAAAGTGGACATGTAACTGGCAGGCGGAAGTAATACCAGATAATAAAAATGTCAAGCGCCATCTATCAACTTGCCACTATATATGCGCCGTCTGTTATCTTGGTTCCGGCAGTGCAAAACCTAACAGCTAACTTGACCTAATAGCTACATGCATAGCTGCTGCTGTCACCTGCTTCATGTGATGTCCTACCACTGCTGTTCGCTGTAATAAGCAATGAAAGCGATCTGTGGCAACGCCGGAAGCAATCTAGGGCTTTTGGTTTTCGGTATTGGGCACAATAAAATGAGCGAATGAGTTCAAACTCGCAGGTTAAACAGCGGTGCGTCGGCACCGACGCAGACGACGTTGCGAACTGAGTGCTGCTGTGAGCACGTAAGTGTAGTGTAAAATTTGATAGTGAATTTAAAATTTTCAGGCCACTTAGCTGAAGTTTGAAGCACACAATGCTACAAAAGAAGTTCGGCAAAGGTTTCGTTTGTAAAGCGGTCAGATTCTTGTGAATGACGTCCGGACAGACACGCAAGTGTGCAAAAACTTCCTGGCATGGCTGCGTTGATTCGTATTCTGAATATAACTGCGGGCATCCTTCAGCTTACTCTTTTCTACGTGCTACCATTTCGCTACTATGCGCTTGCGAATCCGCAGCACATTTCTAGGACGGTTTTGTAGAGCAGCGTCTTCATGCCACTGCAGCATTGCGGTGGAGTGTGTCAGCTTTATAATATAGCAGAGCACAATACTAGCAAATCGTAGCCAAACGAGCAGCCCGCTGCCCTGAAGTCTTTGCCACATGACTAACCTTAGCCTCATGGGCGCCACAGTAGCGTCATTCAGCGACCTCCACATGCGTCCCCATTTGAATGAAGGACCTATCCCGTATGAGCGTTTGCATCGCAGAGTGTCGTCGCCAGCACTCTCTGCCACGATCGTAACACGCGCAAAATAAGACCTCCGCAGAGGCAAGTTCCTTCGAAGAAAGTAGAGTAGGCTACGATTTGTTGCATCCAATCAACACCTCCCACACACGATCACGCCACGCCACCGCAGCAAATTGACACCTGGGGGGTATTCTGTAAGAGCCCACTAGTAGACTGTCCATTCCGGCCGCCACTGATTGGCTGCAGCGGCACGAGTGAGGAGCGAGTGAGGAGGAGACAGGTGCCCCCAGCCAGTCTCCTTCTCGCTCATGCAGCTACAGCTAATCAGCGACAGCCGAAATGGACAGTCCACTAGGTGGACGCTTACAGAATGTGGTGTGTGGGATCCTCCAAATGGGGCAGAAACTGGTGGGAACTTGTCCTCGCCATTGGGGCTTTTGAGTACAGCTCATATTCGCGGAACACGGCTGATTCAAGTACAGAAAACGTCCACATTAAAATGTTCCCTATCATTCACTTGACTGGATTGCTCTGACAGTGCAGGTAAATTTTAAAAGCGAAACAGTCTTTTTTGTCGTTGCTATAAGTGCACACACTGCTAATAAGACAATTTCGTGCCATCGCCGCTGCTTCGTTGTATCCTGCTCAATATCTACGATTTAAGAGTTCAACATATATCCAAGCTTGATTGATTACTTCAGCTGTGAGCTCATTCACTGCGACAGGTTTAGGCTTTCAAAGCAGATATGGCTGTCTTCTAAGGAACAATTTCTTTACGATGTCTAGACTGACGCCACATTTGACGGCTGTATCGCGCTCCTTTGGTCTGCGTAATTTTTACATACACGCCATTGCTATCAAATTATGTGGAACGTGCGAAGCTGCGCAAAGATTACCACAGGCTTAAACAGTGCAGTAGGTCGCCGCTTATTTCTATAGCTCTCTAATACACAATTCCCAGCTCGGTAACTGTGATTTTATCTCATGTTCTTTGAAGAAGCTGCATCCTTTACACTCTCACCAAGGAGAGGTGGCCTTAGAAGCTGGAGTCAATGCGCCTTTTTGATTATCACTCGCTGAAAGTCCCGTACTCTCTAACACGCTGCTTATGCAAGGCTAATGCTAATTGGCTAAAAGCACCGCCTCGTGCAGTTCGGGATTGTCCGGTATGGATACTATAAGACGCCCTATGATCATGAACTGATGATGATGGCTGCCGCGATAGGCGTAGCGGAAAGGGAGAAGACAGGAAACCCAGCAAGCGACGTACAGTACTTTTAAGATTCTTACCACGAACCATTATTGACAATCTGTGAACAGTTCGGTCGCCTTATTTCCATACCAAGGCACATCTTTCTCCGCTGTCGCTCTAAGAGAAACAATTCTGGCATAACGAAAAAGCTTGGTTTCCACCCTCCATAACCAATCATTTGAACAATGACTGGCGTTTAGTTTGTTAGCCCTGGCACATGACAGCTTGCCATATATAGAAGAAGCATAACTTACTCCATTTCAGAGGAGGAGGGTTTCCGTATCTTTCGGCTATGTTTTTGCCTTCTGTGCATCCGTTCATAAAGAAGTAGAGGAAAATAACCCCCAGTCTAGGCATCGTGAATACCTTGTAAAAACCACAGAACGCCAAAGCGCGAAGGACCACTTGATCTTCGGAGCACACATTTATACGATACGTACTCAAATGTCTGAAAAGATAGCATGGCCTATTTGCTCAAAGGTCGCATTTATAAACATATACCTTCTGGAATGATATTTCCGAGCTCATCATGAGGAATATAGACAGGTGCTTTTGTAAACTGAAGCGCTCTAAGGTAAAGCTACTCTAAACTATTTCAATTCCAATTTTGCAATCTGCCCTGCACGGTGGGTCAAAATTTCACCAAGCCACCCCTACTTCGCCTGTCTGTCACGCGACGTGGCGAAAACTCCCCATCTGATGTGACGTGTACACACTGATTACGCCTGATTAGAACAAACAAAAGAAAAAAAATGTATCCAAATCTACGCCTTTCTCCCCATTCGCTCGCCTCCGTTTGGTCAAACCACGGTGTAAGAATAAGGAGAGGTGCTGACACTCTCCCCCCAACGCGCGCGAAAGCGCCGCTCGCTCGCGTCCAGATTATGTTCGGCTTGATTGCAGCTGGTTCGGCGCCGTCGTAGAGGGCGCTGCGGTATGCGGTCCCAGCCTCGGCGGCAAGGCGCGTGCTGCCGCTGCTTCGTCTTCCTGCTTGCATCTACGGCTGCGCTGTTTTGAAGGCACGATTTTTTTTCGCGTTCGTTTCATGAGCTTGTGCTTGGGTATTGTCGCCACGGGCCCTCGACGAAGGTGGCAGCGGCCTTCTGAGGGGCGTTTGAAATGGCTAGAAAGTGCTTCGTTCCGAACTGCAATTCTGGATACCTGACTTGGCGGAGCGTGTGCCTTTATTCAAAGCGCCGTCCGACAGCGGTCGTCTAGAGCATTGGCGCCGTGCAAATCTGAGGGCAGACCGAACTCTAATGCCTACCGACCATGACTACACCAGCATTTTTCTGAGGATACGATATCGATGGTATATTACGCGGAGCGCTCGATAAAAGGATTCCCGCCTTATTTCCAAACTGTCCAAAAAACCTCACACGGTAAAATAAACCTCGAAAACCGCTGCGGAAGAGAGAACCTTCTGTGTGCCACAGTAGTTTGTGCAAATTTTGCTGCATGTACAAGATATATACTGGGTGGTTTACTAGCATGCACCAAGATTTGAAAATACGTAAATGTCACGTAGCTGGACAGAACCAAGGTAATGTTGTTTGCCGTCGCTTGGAGATACTCAGATTATTTTTTTTATTCCGCTTAATTACATAATTATTTTCATAATTGATTGATCAACTTTTTAATGCTATAATTGGATAAAAAGTGTGAACGAGAGAATTGTACAGCAGCATGGAAAACTCCCAATATACCTTTCTGTTGCTCAATACGTGATTCATAAAAGTGTTTTCCGAGCGTGAACGAAACCCGCGAATACAGCAATATTGCCGCGCGACTGGCCGCTCGAGGCACTTGGCATGTATTCGTGAGCTTCTTTCATGCTCGGAAAAACACTTTTACGTAGCGCGTATTGAGCAATAGAAAGCTGTATCGGGAGTCTTTCATGTTGCTCTACAATTTTCTAATTGACACTTTTAATCTAATTACAATAATTAAGAAGCTGATCAATCTATAAGACTAATCTAATTAGGCGGAATGTAAAAAATAACTGAGTATCTCCAAGGGACGGCAACAACATTACTATGGTTCTGTCCAGCTACGTGACATTTGCATATTTTGAAATATTTGTGCACCCTGTAAAACACTGCTGTTTTCTGTGCAGATGTGTGCCTGATTTTCAAATTTGTTCCATCCTGGCTACTGAATTTTCTTTTACAATGCGCGTGCGGTGTATATTGCACGCTTGCATGTTTTTATACATTTTCAATTGTGGGAGTGTATGAGACCGCAAGCTTCTGGGATGGTTATCACCTATTAAAATTATCGAGCTGCTTCATGCACAAGTTTTTTCATATTGTGTCTATGCAAAACAAAAAAAAAAAGGTCTGTGGAATTATTATGTGGTGGGTGTAAGTGTATTTGTGAACAGGCTGTAGCATGCATTGTCAAACACGCTTACATTGGCACATTCTCATATGTAATTTAATAAAAAAGAAAGTCGCTTCTTTTTTTAGATCTTCCAAGAGCCACTCAGTCCTCAATGGACGAAAGTCCAGTGAATAATATACACGGTCTATGTTAAGTGGTATTGGAATAAAAAAGGCATTTGCTCAGGTTTTCATCAGCAAACTGTGGTAGTGATGCTCTAATTCAAGATAGACGCCTGCCTTCGTCCCGCCTAATAAATTCTCATTTGAAAGAGTTTTTACATAGCTGGATGGGCATTCTCATCTTAAATTCTAGCCACGAACGGCTTTGCTCTAGTGCGTTGCATATCGGAAGCTTGCGCCGTTTCATTTCTTAATTTATATCGCGGCCACATTGAATTCGCGCAACGATGATTGAACGGTTTTCTGAGTGTGAATGGAAGCAGCGATAAGCATGAAATACATTTTCTGGTGCAGTCACTATTTTCTTCTGATCGAGGGGTAGGACGTGGGCTAACACTTTCATTTTTTTATGCTTGGATGAACGGCTAGACCGGACGAAACAAATTGTGCGCGCGAGGGTAACTTCGGTGGGCTTTGAGTGCTGCCCGATTGATCCGTGTTCACGTCATCCACGCCCTGCACAAGGAACCTTCATGTTAGCGAAGCCTGGTACACTTATCACTTTAATGTGAAATAACGATTTTTTTTCGCGCTTTGAGATTTACTCACTCCAGTATGAATGAAAATTTAGCGGAGGCGGAGGAATCCCAAGCCGCCGGCGCCGCCAAGCTGGGACCGCTGGCCGCGGCGCCATCTATCTGCTCGCAGCAGAGCTACTCGGTGCGCCCGCGCGCGGCCGAACATAATCTGGACGCTCGCTCGCGCGCAGTGTCAACACCTAAATATTCTTCCACCGTGGGTCAAACTGTTTTCGGGCTGCGCCCACTTCGCCTGTCTGTCATGCGACGTGATAAAAGTGCGAAAACTCCCCACGTCGAAGTGGCGTGTGCCCATTCAAGAAGCATTATTACGCCGAACAAAGCTGGGGCCAGATTCACAAAGTTTTTCTGCGTAAGTGCTCTTTGGCATTGGCCAGCCGCCTTAGATAATATTTCTTGCAACCAGATTGGCTGCAATTCCATCTTACGAAAATTCCAGCGTAAGAAGTTTTTGTGAATTCGGGCCCTGATTTTTTTTCCTACTAGCCGGAGACTGCCCCGTTCCAAAAGGAATAGAGAATGCCTACCCAGCGATTGTACTGGCACTGGCTGCCGGGAGCAATGGATTTATTTGTGTATAATAAAACTTTTTTTATGCGGCTATATAATGCTTTCCGCCAATTTCGACACGTATACGACATCTCTCTAACTCTCCTTCACCCGCGATCCATTTTAGGCAGCATTTTTAAGCATCCGTTGGACGCCAGCGACATTTTCGAGCAGCCACCGCGAGCCTGAAATCCTCTCTACTTCTGCGTTGTCCTCGCCTTTTGCCAGCAAAACCTGTCGATGTAGACAATGCTATTCGATTTGAAACCAAAGAAAAGTTACCTCCTATAAATGAAGAAAGTGTTTTATTGGGCGGTTCAAACAACGCTGTGGGTCAACTCCTGATACTTACATCGCGGTTACTTAAATTTGGAGCCAGGAGATTTGAATAAAACAGATTGGTATAGGTTTATGCTAAATGTCCCCTGCGTTCTGGTATGGCGGACAATGCAACTGGATGCTTTTGCTGCCAGAGTCTAAGTGTAGGCGCTTCAAAAACTGAACTTACGGATAATTACTGCGTTTATTCTTTACTTTACAGTAATAGGTAACTAATTTTTGATTATGCAGTTTTATGTCCAAGGCACACGACTTGCAATCATGAGGTAAGCAAAGTGAGGTATAGCTAGGCGATGATCGTCCAACTGCTACCGGGGTTATTGCTTTCCAATCTGATTGGTTTATCTAAAAAGAACGTGGGCATTTTTGCACGAGTGGTGCAAGGCAGGAGTAAACAGCGAAGCTGGTGATCGACCTAGCTTCTTCCAGGTTTTAATACGCTTGGCTATGTTTTGCTAGGAAATGTTAAGTGCTGCTAGGCACGGTATTCCGAATCGGCTCGCCGCCGACGCGCAAATTCTCGCTTGGCCGCGCTTCAAGAAGAGCGGCTTCTTCTTCGGGCGCCCGGATCTTCTTTGGCCGTCCCATGGCAAGGGTACATGCACTCGCCACGGAGTCAACGAGAGTTGTGCCGCCGTCGCGGCGGCTGCGAGCTTTTTCTGCCCGGTGACGTCACGGCAAAGCTGCACCTCCACACTTGCCGGTGCGTGGCTGGTCGAAACCTGCCGAGCTGCCGCCAGAGGCGCCTGGTGCAGTCAGGGACTAAAACCCGTTGATCTTGAAAGTAGCGACACTCTCCACCGCGCGCGCTCTTTCCTCCTCAATGCTCCTCAGATTTCTCCCCTCCCCGTGCCGATGCGGTGCGCACGGCACGCTGAACCGTCCTTTGGCTCGCTGCAGCCGCATTAGCATCAATGCGCGCCCTTGTTTATTCGGCCTTTTGAAGCGTTGTATGGAAATTTAACCCTTGTTAAACTGTCATGACGAAAGTACGTTTCCAATAGAACGTCGTGACATTTTTTTAGGACGCTTCGATATATACAAGCGCAAGCACTCCGAAAAATTAGTGCCAAGCAGAGGCTGAGCTGTTTGCCTCTACGTCACCACTTGGTTGTCCGTAACGCGGAGGTGTATTGGGAACACATAATATAAGCTGCGTAGAGTATGAACGAGAATTTGGTTCATAATCCTGGCTCTTAAAAGGCTCAGAGAAGGTAACCAAGACGAAATGTGATAGTTTACTTAAAGTGAATTCGTCAAAATGAGTGGGCCAAGAGCCTTTGTACGAATGCCACTGTTGAAAATACGTGCTGTGTTTGCGAAACAGCCAAAATAGAACTTTACACACGCGCCTGTGTTCCGTCACTATAAAACGACGAGAAATTGCATTCCATCACCTCTGGGAGTAGCCTAAGTCTCTAAAAAAAAGAAAAAAAGGCTGATTGCTCACACGGAAACTTCTAAGACTATGGAACTTGATTAACTTACAGACTTCAAGATGTCAAGTTTATCAGAATTGAGGGAGATTATCAGAAGCACGTGCCTTGCACTTAATGAGCATGCGCGAATAATACATGCCAGATACGTAACTTCGCCTCCATGTGTATGGCTTTTTACTTCACGGCGGCTGCCAAGCCATTGGCAGCCGCCGCGAATCATTGAGCGGTTGTTAATTGACTTATTTTTATACTTTCGCTTAACCAATTCAAGTTCATATGCCTATATATACGCAGGAAAGAAGATAATTGTTTGGTTTATTTCAACAAAATAATACTTATTCACGCTTTTTCGCACGATGAAAATCGTTACCCGTATTTCGTATCTGACGGCATGACGGCACTGAACTACAAAATGATCTAGGCGGCACTGAAGGTTGCGGACCGGACCGATGGGTGGTTAGAAAAAAAGTACGACGATAACCACAAAGTATTTCTCCTTGGCGCGCACACAAACAGACACGCGCACACACGTACTCGCCCACGCACACACAGATACATACATACACATACATGCACACGCGTGCACACATATACACACACACGTATGCATACACGCAAACATACATACACGCACGCACACACCACTGCAGAATAGGAGTTACAGCCATTAACTTATATATTACATACATTTGAAAACAAACGCACGCACGAGAACACAAAAAGCTTTGTCACTTCACTAAGAGTAAACAAAAAGTTGAGCGACTCACTAGGAAAAAAGAAAAAACTATATGCACAGTTATAGGTGCTCTGTATTGACTGAACAAAGAGTCCGGCTGTGCAAAGAGCATTAAACTCTCCATTCAACTTCACCTACGACTACAAGGAAAGCTGTAAGATTCACCTCGCAAAGAACGACGTCCTTAGACGGCACGAAATCCTTTCTCCCGATGTTATGGAGCCACGGAACCGGCCAACGACATTCCGTTCTCCTCGGGAAATAGAACAAAATGCTAGCCCTTTCACTGACCTGCTGCTGCATTGAAACGCCCAGCAGCAAGGCATTTCCACAGAGAACGAAGCTCAGATTCTTAGGAAAAGACGGGAAAACTAGTAAGCGCACGTTCGGAGCGGCAGGACGACCACCACTTGGACAACGCATGGCGGGCGGGAGCATACTAGGCCCCCACAAGCATACTAGGCCTCCACAAGAGGAGCATACTAGGCCCCCTTTTTTTCAACGTCTATGTTAATGACCTTGTTCTCTTGGATAGTGAGCCAAAATATATCATCTACGCAGACGATACTACTGTGCTTTTTTCGTCGAACAATATTGCAAGCTTAACTTCAACTGCAAATTCTGTCCTTGCTAAAATACATAGATGGTCACAGGATAATGGCTTTAAAATTAATACTGACAAAACCAAAGCTATTTTATTTCAAGCCAAGAATAAATGCTTGAACTTAGAGTCAGACATTTTTATAGGCTCTTCAAGAATTGAGCTTGTCCGGTCTGCGAAAACGCTTGGTGTGTTTTTTGATAGCCATATGTCATGGAATGATCACATAGACTTCCTTGCAGGTAAACTTGCCCAAGTAGCTGGAATACTGTTCAGCTTAAAACCGCTACCACGCAAAGTCAAACTTCTCTTATATAATGCTCTTTTTCTCAGTCACATACACTACTGCTGTCTGGTGTGGAGTACAACGTTTGTTACCTGCATAAACCGATTGTTCCTCCTGCAAAAAAAGGTAATTCGTTGTATTTTCAATGCTCCAGCAGATTTTCATACTGCACCTCTCTTCAAACAACTTAAATTACTCACGCTGCATTCTCTGTTAGACTTTAGACTGTCCTTAGCCTATCAAAAAGACGTGAAACAAAATCAGTCATACATTACGTCTTTAACGCAGTTAATTAGAAATAGAACAGAATACAGCACACGGTCACCTGAACACTGGCATGTACCACGTCCTCGCACTAATTCTGCTTTTCAAATGTTACATCATCGCTTACCACGTTTGTTAAACACACTCATGCGCAATAACATTGACGTCATTTCTTGTCCTGTTTCGCGTTTGTATGAGTTTTTCAGTGATATTTGATCATGATCAATTTTTTTTCACCGTTTTTGTTGGCTCATGTATAAAACTGCTTTTTTCTGTCTGTAGTGTTTTTTATATTGATTTTTTATGGCATAAGTTTAGGCCAACATTGCATTGTATTTCAAATGTATTTTTGTTGTCAGTCCTGAATTAGCGCCTGTGCCTGCCGCTGCTGCCCTCAGACTGGGTTTTAAGGCCCGTCAAGTTGCTGTGCGCAACTTTTTCCTTAAATCCCCCATAAATTGCACATTTATGGAAATAAAGGCAAATTCAATTCAATACTAAAGGCGTGCGAAAGCAAGTTTCGGGCCGTTTTCGTGACGTCAGGGTCACCTGACGGGGTAGTATCGCGCGCCGCAGCCATTCCGCGTGGCGGATGCGCTGCCTCCGCGAAAGAGGGGGAGAAAAAGAAGAGGTTCACTGCGACGGCGAGGGTGTTGCGGCGTAGATCAAAGCGTGTCGCTACTTTCTAACATCAAGGGCATTTATCACGGACACCGTGCAGGTTCGGCGCGAACGCGAGGAAACGGAGAAACGCGGACAGCGTCTGCAGGAGCTCTGTGGGTTGCCTCATTGGTGCTGCTACAATTGCTTTCTCTCTCTCTCTCGCTCTCATTCTCTCTTTCTTCTCCCGAGCATTGCGCGCGCCGCGCGCATGCTCTCCTTCCCTCTGCTTAACGTCCCATGTCGAGGTAACATGTGTACGGCACGGAGAGGAGGTTCACGCTGAGGCTGCGGTGCAAATTTTAACAGCTTTGCTGTTAAAGTACTGAAAGTTGGGCGAGTTGGTGGCTATTCGTCTTGAAACTGCAGGCGCGCACACAAGAAACTAGGACAATAAGGCAAAGGTAACAGACTCGTTTCTTGTGTGCACGCTGCAGTTTCAAGATGAATCGCTGTTAAAATTACACGTGAAAACACCACCACAATGCTAAGCGTCAAAACACCACCACAGCAGGTTATTTCCAGCCAGTAAAGACTTTCACTGATATTTAAAGCTGGTTGAAATGAATGCTGTGGACACATTTTCTACATCGTCAATGGGTAACTGTTGAACAGCCGCGCGCGTCGGCTATATAAATCCCTACGCTGAGACACGGTAAGTGCTTCCCTCAGTGCTGCCGAATAGTATTTTCCCTCTTAGGCTATTTGATGCTCTATTACGGTCGACATCAAACCAGCCGCTGTAGAGGGGTGGTGGCTTTGGCATTATGCTTCTAAGCCTCGGCAGCTGGATTTTGATAGGGCGGAGGGGGGGGGGGGGGACAATGCGAAAACGCATTTGTACCATGCATTGGGGCCCAGTACAGAACTCCAGGCTGTGAAAGCTCATTCTGATTGTGTCACTTCGGAGTGCCTCGTCAACATATCGCGATTGTGGCACGTAATGCACAGACATTTTATTATTTACTTCAACATCGCCTCAACAGAAGTGACCGTCAACCACAGCTCCACGCAAACGGGATGGTTGCGAACGACCGCTTAGGTTCTGAAGTTTGCTCTCATAACACCCACAGTATAATGGTCTTAGAGAGCATGCCAACTGGACGACCACCAATACGCACTTAATAAATGCGAAACATGAGAGCATAGGTTAGAGTTCCGCTTTTCTGTTTCACATCAGCCTTCATTTTTCTACTCACAACAACTAGTCATTAGCTGAGACTGCGTGTCTTAAGAGGCTTGTTGGATTTCCTACCTGTGCACTCCAGCTTCGCGAGACGCGGTCAAGGCAAGCCACGACAGCCGGCATCGCTATGCCACATACGTTGCGACCAATTTCGCGACCTGATCGTTCCCAGTAACGAAAAAACTGACATACCTAATACCTGGAGCACATTATGTCAGTACAGAGTTCATAAAAATTTAGTGGCATTCATAATGTGGTGTTTGGGAAATTGGTGCCCGTAAATGCAAGGTGTTATTCTTGTTTTCAGCTGCTAAAAATTAAGGCAACTATAAGATCGAAGTAAAACTAGAAACATGGCTGGAAGAACAGCGGTCGCTGGGGCTGAAATATAATAGATCATTGCAAGCGTCATGAGGCGGGAGTGGGTTAGAAACACCAGCGGCAGAGGTCTTTGCCTGAACTTTCATTTCTATTTCCTCGAAATTAAAGGGCAAGTTCCATGATCGTTTTCATTTGGCGAAGGCCATCGCTTAAGGAAAGCGCGCGGCGGCGTGGTCGATGTGAAATGTCGATCAAATAACAGCCAGCAAAACACCGCCGAAGTTTTATCAGAAATTATCAAATAAAGGTTACCTTTCATATGGCATACTCAAGTAGGCAATTCCTTTGCGCGGCTTGTACTAGGCAGTAATCTGTAATTTTTGTTTCTGATGTCGTGTTTATGCATCTATAAATCCAAGATTAGGTACAATTTTGTACGGCTGCGGCATTGAAAGCTGGTGCTTTGGTGGGTATCCGATATTAATGAAAGAACAGCCAGCAACGTACCCTGCGTCGGAGCGCCGAACTGGCCGTATGGCTGGGGGGTTGCTGAGAACGCATAGCTGGCGCAAGTGATCATTTATCACTATAACCGACGAACACTTTCTGTAGTAGCGCAGTTAAAGCCATACCGGTGAAGCGTTTGGACTTGCCTTACTACGCCAAGTATTCCCAACATCTTGCTGGTTGTTTCGGTTTCAATAATGCTAGCGCGTACAACACTCAAGTGTTTTCTTCCTAAGGGTCTTCATGTGACTCCACTCTGTGATTGAATACAGTCCTGAATATACTGTGAACTGTGAAGGCCTAATCGGACATAGAAAAATGTTATCAAAGGCGAACACCTAAATTGATATTGTCACGCGGTTGGACGACAAGGTAAACAAGATGACAAGGTGCTTTACACAAGGTGCTTGACAAGGTGCTTTGACAAGGTGACAAGGGCTCAAAACTGTCCAGTCGGATTCTATACTTTCTCGTCTTCTCCGTGTGCTTTCTCCCCAAAACGCTAGGTGGCATTAGTCGCCCCCTTCTGAAAGCATCGACTCGATGCCACACCGGCACAAGAGCTACTGTGTGAAGTACGGCTTAAGCCGTACGACATGCACAATTTCGGGCCGAAGCTGTCAACGCAAAGACAAGGCACCGTCCGGAAATACCTCGTAAGTAACGTCACTTACACGCTTGAGGACCTTGTACGGTCCGAAATAGCGGCTTAAAACTTTTTCAGACAAGCCGGGACGTCGAATAGGGGTCCACACCCAGACTCGGTCGCCGCGGCGGTAGGCAACATTTCGACGGCGGAGGTTGTAACGTCGTGCATCGGCAGCTTGTTGGTAACATGATGTTCACGCAAGCCAGTTGGCGGGCTTCTTCGACGTACTGAGTGTAGTGCTCGGCATGCGCTGTTGTAGCTCTGCGAAAGCTGTCTCTTGCTCTGTGGTCCAGGCAAAAGCTACATCGTCTCAGGTGAGTCGCGTGAGCGGTTCGGCTATCTTGGCGAAGTTGGCAATAAATCGACGATAGTAAGCGCACAAGCCAAGGAAACGTCGCACTGCTCTTTTGTCTGATGGAACAGGCAAAGCGGCGACGGCTGCAGATTTGTCCGGGTCGGGGCGAACTCCCTCTGCACTCACGACATGTCCAAGAAATTTCAGCTCTTTATAGCCGAAATGCCATTTTTGAGGTTTCAGCGTGAGTGCAGCTGAGCGAGTCGCTTCTAGTGCCATCTTTAGGCGCTTCAGGTGTTCTTTGAAGGTGTCAGCGAATATGACTACATCATCGAGGTAAACAAGGCAGCTTTGCCATTTCAAGCCCGGCGAGAACGGTATCCATCATCCTCTGGTAAGTGGCCGGAGCAGAACAAAGGCCGAAAGGAAGAACTCGGAATCCATAAAGGCCGTCTGGGGTTACAAACGCCGCCTTTTCTCGGTCGCGCTCATCTACCTCAATCTGCCAATAGCCACCTTTTAAATCAATGGATGAAAAGTACTTCCCGTGCCGCAACCTGTCGAGAGAGTTATCGACCCGAGGGAGCGGGTAAACGTCTTTTTTTGTGATGCTGTTTAGCTTCCTGTAATCAACGCAGAAGCGTAGTATTCCATCCTTCTTCACTAGAACCACTGGCGATGACCACGGGCTTCTGGACGGTTGAATGACTCCATCGTCGAGCATCTCCTTTAGTTGCGTCTGAATCGCCTCGCGTTCTTTAGCAGAGACATGGTAGGGATGTTGTCGGATAAGGCGAGCATCATCCTCGGTAAATTATTCGGTGCTTGGTGAGGGGTGTTTGGCGTACTTCAGACGAAGAGGCGAAGCAAGACTGAAATTACTGTAAAAGGTCGTGAAGGTGCAGCTTTTCTCTCATCCGAGAGCTTCGAATTGACGTCGATGCGGTCAAGAAAATTGTCATCGTCATTAATTTACTCGGATGCGAAGCACTCTGCGACGTCGGTGACAGGATCTGCGTAGGCGATGGTATAGTGCCGCGGAAATGATGTCGATGTTCGTAGTTGAAATTTGTGAGGAGTATTTGCGACCGCCTGTCACGAACACGAACCAGGCTTCGGGCATCGCATACACCTTGAAGCAGCAAAAGAGAGACGTTGCTTTCGGCGACCGCGTCCCCGTATCGGAGGCTCCCGCACGTGACTTCTACTGGAACTGTCGCTCGTGGCGGCAACGTCACGCTCTCGTCAGGAACACGCAGCGCAGGTTTACAGCAGCTATCGGCGTCTTGCTCTGTGGCACGTAGTGTCGATAAGGTTACAGTGTCACACTGCGCTCACGAAGATTTATAATTGCGCCCTACTCGCGAAGAAACTCCATACCGAGGATCAGTTGACGCGAACACTCTTGGAGGAAGAGGCAGTTGACTACAAACGTCGACGCACGAATTTTAACTCTTGCAGTACAGCGGCCCAGCGGAATAACAACGTGACCTCCAGCTGTGCGAAGTCGCATTCCATTCCAAAGGGTAATAACTTTCTTAAAAATCGTTGCCAATTTCCGGCTAATAATTGAATAATCAACGCCTGTGTCCACCAATGCGCTGACCTGTGGACCGTCTATCAGCACAGGTATTTCAAGCGAGACTCGGTCACCAAGTTCAGATGGGGTAACCGGCGATTCTTTGCCACTGCACTCATATGGGGTTGCGACCGATGTGTGGTCTTCCTCAAGCGTAGAACTTGCCGTTTTCAGTGAATCTGCAACATTCCGTACAAGCGTCGATGAGTGGTCTTCCGCACTTTGAGTTCCAGCGACCTCGCCCCCGAAGGCTGATGCCTTCAGTTTTCCCGTTGGGCGCTTGGCGAGCGGCCCTGTGCCGTCGCCCCGAAACGTGGACGAATGGGTGAGGGTCGCTTCGGAGATGGTGACCGTGATTGACGTTGTGTGAAAGGTACCCGTTGCTGGGCCAGATACTCAACAATTTCCCTTGGCCTCTGGCCAAACTGAGGACGAGGCGAGTTGATGGAGAAACCGCACAGCCGAAGTTGTCGATACGGACACTCGCGGTATATAGACGTGACCGGCCTCACCGCCATGGTAGCAGAGGGGTCGTCTGTCCGACGAACGCCGGAGATCAGACTTCCGCGGGGGTGCAAGGCGACAGTCGACGTCCAAGCCAGCGTGCGCACGTTGAATTGCACCTCGCGACGTCGTCTGAATTGAGACTACGGGGCGAGAAACAGGCATGGAGTTTCGCAAGCAGTCCGCATACGTACGGGGCTGAATATCTGCGAACATGGGGGCCGGTCCCGCATCAGTGGGCACCACGTTGGGCATCTGTGGGTATCGGTGGCTGTGCAGTGCTTGCTGAACCTCATCGCGGATAACACTGGTGATGGAGCCAACCATTGGCTGTCTCACTCCGTACAGCTTCTCCATTTCTTCGCAGACGACAGAACGAACAATTTCGCGAACCCATTCGGTGCTACTGCTCCCGAAGGTGGCCAACCATTCGGGAGCTGACGTGGCATTCACCTGTCGGTCAAAGAGGGCAGACCGCTGATTAAGAACTTACTCCATCGTCATAGCTTCAGTGAGGAACTCAGCCACACTTATTGGAGGGCTTCGCACCAGACCAGCAGAAAGTTGCTCCTTCACACCGCGCATCAGGTGGCGTAACTTTTTGTCCTCTGGCATAGCAGGATCTGCTCGTTTGAAAAGTCGAGTCATATCCTCAACGTACGTGGTGACGGACTCATTCGGCATCTGAACGCGGGATTGTCGTTCACGCTCAGCGCGTTCGCGGCGGTCGGTGTTCCTGTAGCACTCCAGAAGGTGATGTCGGAATTCACCCCAGGATGTTAACACGGCTTCCCTATTTTGTAACCGCGTGCGGGCGGCGTCCTTTAAGATGAAGTACACGCGCTGGAGTTTTGTGGCATCATCCCAGCAGTTGGTCGCAGCGACGCGTTCAAACTGACTCAGCCAGTCATCCACGTCCTCATATAAATCTCCGTGAAAGGCAGGGGGCGGCAGCTGGTTCTGAAAGGTACAATATGTCGGAGGAAGAGGCATCGGAACTTCCAGTGGTGATTTGAGACGACGTCATAGCAGGCTTTCCTGGTGTCTCTGGTGGTAAGCCTCGTTGTCGATGGCTTGCTCTGTGAACTGGGGTGTTCATGGGCGTAGGACTCGGGTTCCTGCTGCCGGACGAGGTCTTGTGCATTGGATGCGTTGTCGTCGGCGTACCAAGCGCCTCCAACAGTTTTTTCACGCGGTTGGACGACAAGGTGAACAAGGTGACAAGGTGGTTTAGTCCTGGCTCAAAACCGCCCGGTCGGATCCTCTACTTTCTCGTCTTGTTCACCTTGTCGTCCAACCGCATGACAATATTGTCACGAGCGGCGATCCTGTGGTCGGTGCTTGGACGATGACGACGACCACGGGTGGTTTTTCTAGTGTGCACGCGCTCGCCTGAACGATTGCTGCAGCGTTGTGCGCCTTACCCTGTAAATATATCCATTGTATATATATTCTCCCCGTAACATCTTTGGTGGAGGTGCGGGGTACGCTCGCTACAACACCGGGAACTGGATCTTCGCAGCGGACGGCGCGTTGCTGCCACCACAATGACCGACCAAGCGACCCAGTGTGAGCAAGACCCGTCACCGGTCATTCTCTTGCACCCTCGTGATCCCGGGACATTCAACGGCACCAGCGGCGTGGATGTCGATGCATGGCTGGCAATGTATGAGCGCGTCAGCCGCACTAACAAGTGGGACCCGACCATAATGCTGGCGAATCTCATCTTCTATTTGCGGGGCACTGCGCTACTCTTGTTCGAGATGCATGAGGCCGATCTGACGAGTTGGGACGTCTGTAAGCAGAAATTACGCGATCTATTTGGGAGACCTATCGCACGACAACAAGCGGGCAAGCAGGAGCTCGCAATTCGTGCTCAGACGTCCACGGAGCCGTACATCTCGTATATTCAGGACGTGTTGTCTCTGTGCAACAAGGTCGACAAGGACATGCCTGAAGTGGACAAAGTGGGCCACGTACTGAAAGGCATAGCCGATGACGCATTCAATCTGCTACTGTGTAAGAACTGCTCAACGGTGGAGTCGGTCATCGCTGAATGTCGTCGTTTTGAGCTGGCCAAAAGTCAACGTATCACTCACCGCTTCGACCGACTTCCTAATACGGCTGCCACGTCCTCCTGAGAAGGTTTAGCCACGCTTCGGCAAGCGCAAGCTCCAGAAAACGTCACCAGGATCGTCCGTCGAGAACTCGAGGCCATGGCACCCGTTACACCTCATGACGGTATGCAAAGCAACAACCTAGCTCCGATTTCGCTAATTCAGGCCGTGGTTCGCCAAGAGGTCGCGAATATGGGCATTTTACCCACCTTTGATAACGGTCATACTGCTACCAACCCGGTCGCCCCTGTCGTCGCTGCTGCAAGACCGAACACGACCTTCAGGCCACGTTATCGAAATCCAGCTGATTTGCGCACACCTGATGACCGGCCCATCTGCTTCACGTGCTCTAGGATTGGACACATCGCCCGCCATTGCCGCAGCCGCTGGCCCACGTCCTATCGCCCAAACACTTACAATCGCCCGGACCATGCACTCGAGGCCTCAGGACGGACCGTGGTTCCGTCCTGAGGCCTCGAGTGCTGAACGTCATCCTAGGGAAAACCGGATCAGCCGCTCACCATCGCCCCAGCGCCGTCAGTCCCGCTCGCCCCAACCTCGCCGCTCTCGGTCTCCCTTTGGCCGCCTCTCGGAAAACTAGCCAGTGCAGCCCCGGAGGTGACGCTGCATTTACGACCCGGCCTGAAAATCCTCTGATTGTCCCTTATACCCGATGCAACCTTCTTGAAGTTCTGGTTGATGGTGTGGCAGTTACCGCTCTTGTTGATACCGGCGCACAAATTTCTGTAATGAGCTCGAGCCTCCGGTGCCGCCTCCAGAAAGTCCTGACGCCCGCGACTTCACCTACCGTCCGAGTAGCCGACGGGAGTACACCTGCCGTACTTGGAGACACTGCCGAA